>NW_017803929.1:20822-35324 GCF_001625305.1 Branchiostoma belcheri | reverse complement strand
GGTCTAGATAGGGTTAAGGGCCAAGCAGAATCACAGACACACACACACACACACACACACACACACACACACACACACACACACACACACACACACACACACACACGGACACACACACACAGACACACACATACAGAGACACACACACAGAGACACACACACAGACACACACACACGGACACACAGACACACACATACACAGACACACACACAGAGACACACACACACACACACACAGACACACACACACAGACACTCACACACACAGACACACAGACAGACACACACACAGACACACACACACAAATGCATGCAAAAATCCCATGTATTTCTGTTCCTCTTACCTTCCACAATGGCAGTTGGGTTGCCCAGTTCCTGACTCATGTATTTCATCAGGTCATTTCTCTTCTACAAGAATAACAGTTATTTTGAGATTATTACAAAAACGTTCCACAATCATGGAAATTATAACCATGGGAAGAGAAATACAAATTCATCAGGATAGAGCACCACAAAAACTCATATCTGCTGAGTTTCAAAAGCAATTTTAAATACAAAGCCACAATATCTTTACCTTAAATATGTTCAAAATAATGTTCAAATGTGAATGGAATTTGTGCTACTAACTATGATGTAAAAATGCCAAAAACTAGATGGATACACAAGGATTACTTGTTATTTTCAAGAACTAGATTCTATTTCACAATTTCTGTTACATTTGTTTGTACATTGCACAACACAAGGCATGTTTAGTTTAGAAATCATATTAATGCATCTTACAGAGTATAAAATCTTGTGTTCATAGTTTTTTCTGATAAGGCCACACCAATTTAATTTGTTGTTTCTCGAATTCCCCCTGTCCATTTTTTTTCTGATTTGCAAAAAAAAAAAAAAGACTTAAGGTTCTGAATCATGCTCAATGAAAGACATACATGTATTTTGGCCCCAACGGTTGAATAAAGTCCTTTTCTTCCTTGTTGTTACAGTTTTTCAATGTAACAATGCAACTTCATTTCATTAAAAGTTCAAAATCAATTCTTTTAATTATAAACAAGTCTGGTATGTTGACCTCATGGCTCTTATCGTAACATTTCCAGCCTTCATGGGGTGCCTTGGCCTGTGTTTTTTATTTTTTAATTTTTTTATTTCGCCCTGTCACTTCAGTTTTTTTCTGAAAAAATCAGAGAAACAACAAACTAAAAGAGAAACTACCAGAGTTGTGCATACCTGTGTGAGATAGTCAATGAGAGCGAGAAGTCCCTTCTCCAGTTCTGACCCGGCCAGGTCGGGGGGGCTGGAGGGGTAGGCCAGCTGTGCCCGGAAGTCATGGGGCAGGAGGTCAGGGTACAGGCCGATCACCTGGGCTGGGTCTGAAACATACAACAGTATTTCAGGGTTCGAAATAACCACTCTTGACATACAAGTCATGGTTACTGTGTTTGTTTCGCGAATTCGCATAACCGGTAAGCGGCCTTTTGGCGTAACATGCAAGTTTTGTACATGTACATGTACATGTAAGTAGTACAAGTTGCGTAAGACCAGAGTCTAGGTTTTAACCACTCACAGCGGGAAGGACCCCTACTGTTTTCAATGTGCGATGGGTTCTTAAACGTGCGTGGGTGTGGCTCTCCCAAACATGGGACTTCCATTTTTACTCCGTGAAGGAGGTCAGGACCTCCGGACGGAGTGTTGTGATCGGCTGATTTTTCATGTTCGCAGTCAAAACACTGGGTTCTCTTTGTGTAATCGGCACGCAATTTTATACGCCGTCTGCGGGCATGCCCGTGTTGATGCACGAATGTGTATTTTTGCTGTTGCTGCTTTCGCGGTCAATGTAATATTGCAGACGCACCCCTACAATTACGAGGCGAATTGGAATGGTCCAGAAAAACGCGTTGTTTGGAATAGCAGTGGGGGGGGTGGAACTTCATGCAGATACGGGGTGGTTTCTATAAGTGGTTCCAGATGTTTTTGCCCATGCTTAAGAGATGCCAAGTTTTTGGGAAGATGTTCGCAGCCAAAACGCATTCTTCCGTACGTCGCATTTCTGTGTAATTTCGCATGTGGTGTGGCATTATGTCCGGGATGATGCACGTCTTTTTATTTTTACCGTAGCTGTTTTGATATTGAAGTAAATGCATATTTTAGAAACATCCCTACTTTTACAATCCTGTGGAATAGGCCGTAGGTTTCGGCAGTTGTCTGGTAGCAGAGGTTCTGTAAGCAGATATCCTGGTTATCTGGCCGGCAGTAGTAACACTCGCGGTGCTTACCGCAACTGTTGCTGGCCTGTTCCAGGCGCGCTTAATTAGGTACAGGCATGGTAAGACGGTTGGGCTGTCTTTGTTACTAGACACGACCATGATAGTCCGATCTTTATGTGAATGCAATGATTGTGTGTGTGTAATTAAAATGAACTTCGAACTTGAAGCACAGTATCTTTACACGCCCTGGGAGCAGTAATGGATTTAGCTCTTTGTATGTTTTATGCTTGTGACGCGCCCTCATTGTATTAACCGGTGCCTAATTATAATGTCTGCACAGTAGGTCTGGCGTTGACGCTTGGGATTTTGTTGAAATATATAAAACTTCACGGAGGATTGTCACCTATGGCTTCTTGTTCAAATTCTTTTGAACCCTTGTCCTTTCAAGTAGCTATATATACAAATGTAGCCTAAGCGGTAGCAAAATGCAACTTGCTACAGCTCACCACTACACAACTCAGCCACCCAAAACAATATTTCCGTACCTGGAAGCAAACACCTGGATACAAAACCTACAGCTTTGCCACCCAAAAACAATACTTCTGTACATGTACCTGGAAGCAAGCAGACACAAAACACACAGCTCAGCCACCCAAGACAATACTTCCATACCTGTATCCAGCTTGGAGAAGATCTTGAGGGACTCGTCGAACCTCCTCTGTGAGAAGAGGTCGAAGGCATACAGGTTCTGGATGTGGTGGATGTTCTGCTGTTTGTCAGCCTCCACTTCATCTGTCATGTTCTTGTTCATACAGAAAAAGGAAAACTCACCGTAAGTTTCTTATACTGTACTATAATGAAAGTTCATCTGTTCTTGAAAGTTCATCTGTAGAAATCATTATGAAGCAACTGCAAATTCCAACACAACAAATTTGACAAAAAGACTTTAGTTGTACAGTCGAAAATTTTGGTGAGTCCAATTTCTTGTGTTGGAAATTGCAGTTTAACCTTGCTTCATAAAGTTCATCTGTGTTGGTGGTTACATGTTAATATTAAAACTTTTGATCCAACACCACAACGTTCACCTAGAGCTTTCGACCAGTCACTCTGGTCTTCCTCAGTAGACAGACCCAGTGGAGCTTGATTGTCATGTGTCACACTTCAAAGAAGCCACGTGACAAGCTCCACTGGGTAAGAGAACTTTGTTGTGTTGGATCAAAAGTTTTAACTTTTAACTTGTTGTAAGTTTGCAGTAATAAACCATCTCACAGTTCTGATTGTGCATTGTGCAGTCTGATGCATTGTGGACTGTGGTCATAGTTTAAAAAGGTTTTGCATTTGTAAACAATTCTTTCTAGACCTATTTGTAATGTCACAGTTTCTTTTAAACTTCTGTGGGGCCTTAATTAAACTTACCCAAAGTCCATTTCAGTGTCTGAACTGTCAGATGCCTTACTGTCAGATGCCTTACTATGGTAAGTTACCCCAAACAACATTTTAGTCAATAATAAAGTAATAGATAGTGTATGATTAGGAGTAAAATTTGGTAAAAAAAAAACAACTTGTATGCCTACTATTGCTTTTGGAAAGACTTCAGGAAAAACTATCATGTGGTATAAACATAATGTAGCACCAGTAGTGCATGTATTCAACATCTGTGTCCATAATATCACCAGGGTCCGTTATATCGCTACCTTGAGAAATAATGTGCTTAAAGATATTTTTACTGCAACATACCCTAGGTATGTACATTTGATGTGTGAAGGAGTGCATACCAAAAGTATGTTGCAGTAAAAATATCTTTAAGCACACTGTTTCTCAAGGTGGCGATATTATGGACCCTGGTGATATTATGGACACAGATGTTATCTAAGAATATCATAGATTTTTTTGATGCTCAAAACATAGTTATCTACAAATCCAAAAAGTCATGTAGATCACTTAAACCTTGAGCAGACTAACACATAGAAACCTGAAAGCTAACAGGTACGTACTGCCAGATGCAGAGCCAGTTCAAACTGCTTGTCCTGTAAGAGTTGTTTGATCTGAGCTGTGATGGGGACTGGAACCATCTTCCACACATAGTTCTGAGAGGCCACATACACATGGCCACTGGAAGAGATGTAAACAAAAAAACTGAAAAGGTGAGAAAATCTACATTGTATACTCCTTATATTTACCATAAGGCCACACCGATTTAATTTTATGGATGACATCCTCTGAAGACCCCCAAACTAGCGCGCGGGCGAGTAAAAAAAAGTTCTGGCTAAAAATAAAAATGCTTCTAAACCACAGGAATACAAAGCTGGTATTGTGAATTCGCGGCAGTACTTAGCGACGTATACTACAAGCCGGGACATGTGGCTTTTTGCGGAATTTATTAATCGGTACTGTACGTATATATGTACTGAGTTCTTGAGTCGTGGAGCTTCGAACTCGATATCGATAGCCTGGGTGCTCGGTTCCGTATTGTCGCTAACTACCATGGACTACTCAGGCCTAGAGCCAGGCCAGAGCCTCGGTGGACGCAATCTTTTTTTTTTTCAAGGTGGGCGAAAATCAATGCGCGCGCAGATGTCATCCATAAAATTAAGACGGTATGGCCTAATTATGATACATGAACAGTCATGTATATTACATTCTGTCCCCAATAGTTGTAAAGTTCAACATTCATTGTTTGAATTCTAAACCTGCCTAGTAAGTTGACTTTAGGCCACACCAATTTAATTTGTTGGTTCTTTGATTTTTTCTGAAAAAATATGAAGTGACTGGACGAAAAAAAATAAAGATAAAAATAGGCCTGGGTATCCTATTATAGCCCCAAATGCTTCAATTGGAGCCATGAAATCAACACAAAAGACTGGGATAAAATTTAAACAATGAACTTTTAACTTTTAACCAAACCCAATGCATTAAAGGATTGAAAAACTGTGTGTAACTAGGAAGAAAAGGACTTTCCTCAACTGTTGGGTGCAAAATATGAGCATTTTTTAGTTGATTCAGAACCAGAATCTTTTTTTTTTCAAATCAGAAAAAAAAGAAGAGGCGAATCTGAGAACTAACAAATTAAATTGGTGTGGCCTTATGGTACATGTACCTATGGTAGCATTTGGGGCTATCACAGAATGCCTACCGTATTCGCCTGTTTTTTTGTATCCACCTACCCAGTTCATTGATTTCCTACAAAAATCTAAGAGCCAACAAATCAAATTGGTCTGGCCTCACGTGAAAAACAAAGAGACATGACTGGGGGTATTGTATGACCACAGAAAGGTCGCAGACAGCTTAAAAGGCCAAATAAAGCTAAAGAAAACAAGTTCTTGAAGGCTAAGTGGTGTAAGATGGCAATGCCTTCTTGAGTAACATACTATACTAATGAGTATAGAATACATTGCAAATGAAGTACACTGTATTTTTAAGCTTTACCACACTGAAGTAGCCATTTGGCTACAAATTCTCTGCTGGTTACGGGGTTAGGCAGCAGGGATATACATCAATAAAAACCTAAAAGTCAAGAGCCGAGTCCAGACTTATTACCATAAAAGACCATTTCACATACCCCTTTTCTTTCCAAACCACCTAAAACCTTTGGAATCCGTAGATTGCAAAAACTTTGCAGCAAAATGAAGAAAACATTGCCATCGGGCATCGTAAAGTGTCGGCCTCCATGTTATGTGGCCAAAGTTTCACCCAGACAACATTGCAAGGTTGCCAACATGCAATTTTGTTATGCCATGGGTTTAGGTCCAGAGGTTTAGGTTTAGTACTGAACCTAAACCTCTGGACTTGAATCCGGACCTGAACCTAAATGTGGGTTTAGGTATGCAGCACTAGTCATAGGCCATTGTACAACTTTGATGTTTTAGAAGGCTGTGACAGAAACAACTGCCAACAAGGATATAAGACACCTTGTTTGGTTACTTAGAGTTAGACTACACCTATTTAATTTGTTGACACCCCGTGATAGCCATGGAGTCAACATACTTAATATATATAATTCAATGAATTTTGAACTTTTAATGAGACCACTGCATTGATAGATAGAAACTTTAACAACTAGGAAGACGAGGACTTTGGTCAACTGTTGGGGGAAAGCTATCAGCATTTTTGAGATGATTCAGAACCTAGCTAAATTTTTTTTATTCAACATGAAGAGGTGAATCCGAGAACCAATTGGTTAAATTGGTGTGGCCTTAGACAGCCTTAGAATATTGTATAACACATGCACAACTATCCCACGAATGCCCCAAGTTTGCAATGGCATGGGGATAGTACGTCATATGTGTGACTAATACTAGCTACAGGCAAGGTAAGGCCACACTGACTTAATTCTATGGATGACATCCCCTGTAGACCCCCAAACTAGTGAGCACAGGCTAGCTGAATAAAAAAAATTCAGCCCAAAAAAATGAAAACTGCTAAACCACAGGAATACACAGCTGGTATGGTGAATTTGCGGTAGTACACAGCGTCTTTTATGATAAGCTAGCATATGCTGGCCTTTTGCAGCATTTATGAGTCGGCACTGTGATGAGTTTTTGAGTTCTGTGGACAGCTGGCAGCCTGGACACCATCCTATTTTTGCTAGCTACTGCTACCGCTACCATGGACTATGGAGGATGGCACTCAGGTCAGACCCTCGAACAGGTGAAAATGAATGCACACGCGGATGTCATCCATAGAATTAAATCAGTATGGCCTAATCTGACCAACCTTCCACTGCAGATGAACCTGGGCCTGCTGGGTAACTCCATGGTCTGCACCAGGAGTCTGGGCTCAACAGTTCGTACTTCTATGTGTCTGAGAGAAGGATGACAACACACTGTTATAGTAGCTTTAAGGTTTCCTCACTGGCTAATTTGGCATTTTAACTTTCCATCGTTTTGTCACAAAGAAATTTAGAAAGAACTGTACTTGTACTGAATATTCAATTTGATATCTGGGTACGAAAGGGTTATGAATATGATGTTATGGACCATACGGATGACGTCGTCATATTTTATTGCCCCAAATATAATCATCTTTAAAGTCATATTACAGCACTTTGGTACAAATAACTGCAATAAAAGTATGATTTTCATGTGCATAAAGGTCAAAGCTAATGTACTCTTAAAGGTGATTTTGTAAGTTTGTAGTTCTGCAGATAAGACTGACCTGGGAAGTACTGCAATGATGTAGGGTGGCTCATGATCTGTAAGAACAAAAAAAGGCACTTTTTTAAAAGATTGACATAAAATGATGCACGTACAATGTAGTTACGTCGATGAAGGTTAGACATCCAGGTAATGCGATACACCAAAAAGCAGTTTCCCAAGCAACTGGATATGATTTTGGAAATGGTCAGACGTTTCAGCTAGTATCCACTAGTACAATGTAGCTCTTAAACTCCGGGTACAGAGGTTGGAGCCTATCAAGTAGAACATCAGAGAGTGCGGCCTTGCCAGTGTAAAGGTACCATACCTATCCCACTGGATAGGTATGGTAAGACTGCTGCCTACCTGTGGCAGGGACACCAGCAGCAGTATAATCAAAACCTGGATAGTGAGTGAGTGAGTGAGTGAGTGAGTGAGTGAGTGAGTGAGTGAGTGAGTGAGTGAGTGAGTGAGTGAGTGAGTGAGTGAGTGAGTGAGTGAGCGAGTGAGCGAGCGAGCGAGCGAGTGAGTGAGGTATTCCTTTGAGTTGTGAATTTGTCCTAATAGCTTCGGTTGCATGGTGGGTGGGAGGTGATTTTGACAGATGATTGACAGAAAGGTCAAACCTGAAGGTGGCACAGATGAGTGGGAATAAGTGGGCAGTACAATGTATATGGAAGAATTCAGTTAAGTGGTGTGATACCCAATTAAATGACTTCATACAATCTCCTCCACAGTTCCAATACACCCACAAAAAGCTAAAACACTTCCCAGAGGTAACAAAACCAAAAATACTTCCTGGAAGTTCTTGGTAGTAATGTCCAGAACCCTGGGGTCCCTGACACAGGGGTGGGCAGGAGTCGGTCTTCAACAGACTAGTCTTCAATTCAAAGTCTGAAATTTCTGATTTCTTGTTCATTTTGAAAGTCACCCTAGGGCCATGCAATTCAATTTGTTGTTTCTTGGATTTTTTCAGAAAAAACATGATGCGGTAGGGCAAAAAAAAAAACAGGCCAGGGCACCCCATGAAGGCCGGAAATGTTAAGATATGAGCCATGAAGTCAACATACCAGGCTGGTTTATAATTAAAACAATAGATTTTGAACTTTTAATGAAAAAAAGTTGCACTGTCACATTGAAAAACTTTTAACAACTAGAAAGGCCAACATTTGCTTCGGAGCAAATGTGATATTTCACTCCATCTCCCTCCCCATACAAAAATAGAAGATTCTGAATAAATCATACTGCAATTATACAAGGACAAGCTTTTTGAATCTCGACAGATATTTATAAAAATGGCACTTGGCCATTATCTCCCTTATTTTTTACAAAGATACAACGACAAGCACGTTAAATCTCGACAGCTTTACTTTACACTTATCTCAATCTCAAAGTTATATATTGCAGGTATCTAAATACTACTAATGACGAAATTGCAACTACTACTAACGGTAGCAAAATTTTCACGGTCTGAGAAACATGGACATGTTCACGGAACTATATATTCACGTGGTGACAGTTGCAGGAAAAAGAAAGTCCAGGAATTATTTCCTAACTGTAATGATAAGTTCACGGTACAGAGGTGACAGTGAAACCGTGAACATAGACCTCCCGCTTGCGTTACGTTGCGGTTCAGTGAAAAAAATTGGGAATTACAGTAATCAATTTACAGAGTATATTTGCTTAGTTTCCAGATGTTTTGTATCATTGTCGTAAACTTAGCTTTAAATTAACGAAAACCGATGCGCGCACAGATGCCATCCATACAATCAAATCAACATGGCCTTATTAACAATCACATAAACTATAAAGCCATACATTGAATAAGCTATACATATAATATGATTATCATAACCTTTATTTTAAAATCATGCCAGTGAGCTAATTGCATGTACAGAGTGAAAGAAAGTAAAGTAAAGCAGTAGAATTTCTGTACAAAGCTATGATAGTACTTCATATGATTCGTCCTCATCGTCATCATTCAATGTGGTCTATCTCTTGCTACTAGTGACTGGTAATACCTCTGTAGATTCTTCACACTGGCAGAGTACCGTACTCCTTCTCTCTTGTCAGCTCCATACTTTTGTGACAACATCAAAGTGATTTTGGTTTGTATGTTGGAAAAATACAAAAGACTAACATTCTAAGTTATTGACATTCTTGAGTAAGAACAATCAGTTTTTGAATGTTAAAAGCAAAACAACGAAAATAAAAAAAATGTTGAAATTGTTAAAATGCAGGATTGTTAAAATTGTTAAAACTGATAAAATTGTTAAAAATGATAAAATTGTTACAAATGTTAAATTGTTAAAAATAATAATGTCCGATGCACTGGGGTTCGAACTTGCAATGCCTGGGATTGCCGCCTTGCGCGTTTCCAACCGAGCTAACTCGGTGCGATACACATCACTCACTGCATTGTATGTCATAAAAAGTAAACAGCATGGCGGTATCGATCGCTTCAAGGCACCAAGACTTTCAACTATTAACTACGGGGTTTCCTTCTTTATCAGGTTTGCTTATGAACCACCTTGATGTTACTTAACTATCAACCCGGCTAGCAGAAGCCGCCGGCTCCTTTAATATTACAGCCGCTCCCTGTCCAATCTTCGAAAACTGTCGGGCATGCAAGCCCTCGACGCTCGCCAGGAAGCCGTCTCGCGATGTTCTCAGCAACAACAAACGAACGCCTGTACACTCTACAATTTTGGTGATTCTTCGGAGATCGATAACAGAACCTAGATAATACTAGTTGGTAAAGATTGCGGAAAATTGTTGATACCGTGGCGCGCGCGCCGACGATACACATTACGTACCGCGTAACTTTTTTGTTTACACGCCGGGCGCAGGTCATTGACCTCCAACTTGCGTTGTTCCAACAGAGAAGAGCAAAATGTCTGGCTCCCGCAGAACGTACCGCACTCTCCCGCTGGACGTACCGCACTCTCCCGCAGAACGTATCGCACTCTCCCGGAGGACGTCCCGCACTCTCCCGAGGGAAGTCCCGCACAGCGTCCTGCACTCTCCCGCAGAACGTCCCTCGAAAATCGATGCGTATTTCGTGGCCTGTGCTGTACCTACCAAAACACTTGAGTTCATACTGTCAAAATGGAATGGCTTTGAACAGGTGTTAATTGAGTTAATCCAATCAAATCCAACAGCCAATCAGCAAGAAGAATAGATTGGTCTGCGTCAGGTTCATGCTTGCATGCCCATATATGGGCATACCGCCGAATTCCTTTCTTATTACGTCACGCGCGTACGCCCCCACAGTACTTTCCTATGGGGACCGCTAAAAAAGCAAATAAAACGATTGTAAAAGCTTGTATCAAAAAAATTTAAAAAAAACCTAGGGGTATTTACCCACTCTACCTCTATACGAAATTCCAGGTCATTTCGCCCAAAAATGAAGGAGTTGAATCAATTTAAAGATGTGGCAGGAGGAAAAGGAGAAGAAGAATCATCAGTAAAAACAGTATTTCACTCCATACTGAAGTATGGAGTGAAATAACTAGGAAGAAAAGGACTTTCTTCAACTGTTGGGGCCAAAACTTTTGTTGAGCATTTTTCAGTTGAATCAGAACCTAAGTAAAATATATATATTTTTTTGCAAATCAGGAAAAAATGGACAGGGTGAACCCGAGAAACAACAAATCAAATGGCCTAGGAATGATACATTTCATGTGACCCTTACAAGTGTGTCCTACCTAAAATGACGGGGATGTCGGACCATGTCAGGGCGTACTTCTGCGTGGGCTGACCCTCCGAGTCGATGAAGATGGTCATGTCATCCCGGCCCAGCGCCAGCCGGTCCTCTGACAGCCTGGTCACCAGCGGTTCCAGCTGTTTTCCAGTGGGAAACAGTTCCTTCAGTGTCCCACTACCATCCACCTGTAATCAGTACCAGACACACAGGTGTTACATGGCTCCACCTCCGAGGTGTCGCCAAAAAAAACAATACTCTTGCAGTGTACAAGACTACTAAAATGTTGTATAGTATCAAAGGTTTATGGTTGGAAATGATAGATTTGTGTCTTTTTTCCAGTGGGAAACTGTTCCTTCAGTGTCCCACTACCATCCAACTGTAATCAGTACCAGACACACAGGTGTTACATGGCTCTGCCTCCGAGGTGTCGCCAAAAAAACAATACTCTTGCAGTGTACAAGACTACTAAAATGTTGTATAGTATCAAAGGTTTACGGTTGGAAATGATAGATTTGTGTCTTTTTTCCAGTGGAAAACAGTTCATTCAGTGTCCCACTACCATCCACCTGTAATCAGTACCAGATCAATAAGACACACAGATGTTACATGGCTCCGCCTCCGAGGTGTCGCCAAAAAAAACAATACTCTTGCAGTGTACAAGACTACTATGTTATACTGTATAGTATCAAAGGTACTTTTCTCTTTTAGGTTAAAATCTGTCTTGTTAGGTGCCAGTTAAACGTTCATCAGAACCATGTCAGGTTTTTTGCCACTAAAATCAGGTGAAAATCAATTTGTGGATGTAATCCCTAACATTGCCTTACTGTGGCCTTACCTTAATGAGGAAGTAGTCCCTTTTGAAGCCCACACAGACCGAGTCCTTACACCAGGCCATGGACTTGGCTACATCAGGCACTGCCATGTCAGGCTGTAACATAACACAACATGTCATTAACCTTCATGATCAGCATGCCGAGAGAACAGAGTAGCACACCATACAGTCCTCTGTAGTATGGTAAGGCCACAACAATTTAATTTGTTGGTTCTCGGATTTGTCTCTTCATTTTTATCTGATTTGCAAAAAAAAAAAAAGATTCTGATTCTGAATCAACTCAAAAATACTCATATTTTGCCCCCAACAGTTGAGGAAAGTCGTTTTCTTCCTAGTTGCTACTGTTTTTCCATCTATCAATGCAGTGGTTTAAATAAAAGTTCAAAATTCAATGTTTAAATATTACATTTTGTAACCCAGCCTTTTATGTTGATTTCATGGCTCCTATCGTATTTGGGTCTATAATAAGATGCCTAGACCTGGTTTTTTTCCGCCCTGTCGCTTCATATTTTTTATGAAAAAATCCAAGAACCAACAAATTAAATTGGTGTGGCCTAAAGGTTAAAATTCACAATAAGCCACATTCAAACTGGAATCCTCATCTGATCTTCATAATTATAAACAAATTTTTATGACTTAACATTAATTATAGTCATCCTTTTCATCCTTTTGAAGGGATGAAAATACAGTACTAGCATTATGTACTTTTCTGCACCCAAAGTTTCAGCTGTGCGCCTAATATTTGACTGTGGCTGCACCAGTATTTGTGTAAGATATTTGTGTAGGGTTATGGTTGCAAAACTTTACCGTATACATGGCACAGGCTTCTCTCCACATTTACGTGTCAAAAAAATACTAGTAGAACCTTTATTGTATCTGTTGTTAAGAATGTTCAGGTTTATAGAATTTAGGTTCATTACAATTTGACTGTCAAGGCTTGTAGCTTTGTTTACTCTCAAAGCAGAGGTTTGGGTTTTGGGTTATTTTTGGTGTGTTTTTAGACTTATTCGGGGTTTCTTTTTTGCACTGGAATTTTTCTTTCACCCAACCCAACCCCTGGGTAAAAGAAAAATTCCAGTGTAAAAAAGAAACCCCAATATCAAGAATAAAAAAGTCTAAAAACACGCCAAAAATAACCCAAAACCCAAACCTTTGCTTGGAGAGTAGCTTTGTTAGCAGGTTTTTTGGTTCTGTGCATGTCGGCATCAAATGCCTTAACTGTACCAACTCCCAACAACTCTTGAAACTGGAGCACTCTTTCTTGTCTCTTCAAAGTTTGCTGATATTCTACTATTATATTGTGCACACAAATACACCTAAATTTTTTGGTTAGAGGTTAGGTGCATCTATTCCCAAATATGAATTTTGATCCCTATTTGATTTGATTTGATTTATTGAAATTGCAACAGTGCAATACACACGGAACAGAGGCAGCTGTTGCTGGTGTTGTGTCCCGCACATAGAAACGAATACTGGACAGACAATACTCATTTTCACTTGAGTCTAGTGGGGAAAGTCGTGTTAAGTGCCTTTCCTAAGGGCACAAGATTGGTGGCATGTCAGGACTTGAACCCGGGACCTCTTGATTCCGAGTCACGCACGCTACCGTTGTACCACACGACCCTATTTAGACGTAGTGGTCATTTGACTTTGATGACAGATACATTTTGTAAATGAATAAAGTGGAAGGGTTCAGTCAAAATAGTTGTACTTACTGTAAGCTCGTGAAAGTCCCTGTTCTTCCAGTAGTAGTTCTGTATTTTCCTTTTCACAGCGACCGCCATCCTCAATGTATGTGACAAGTCTCCACTCAGGGACTTGTGTTGCTATATTTGTACATAAATAAATAAATTTACAATCAAATTTGTCTAAGACGACTACCCAGGGTATCAAGGAAAAGTGTTTTTTCTTAGACAAGTTGTCTTCCTACACAAATAGCATGGTGACAAAACTATGTTTTTGTTTTTACTGTGTTGACCTTCGTTTTGTGTTTGTTTGTTTGCTTGTGTGTGTGTCTGTAGTTATTTCAATATAGTAGAGTAACGAGGGATGCAACTGCAGACTGACAGGAAGGTCAAAATGGTCTCAACACAGAATTGGGAGAAGTGACGGACATACATGTAAGTTACATGTGTACATGTATGCATAGAAACAATGACAACTTCACAATAATGAGTAAGACAATAAATTCACAATTTCCCTTCAAACATACCTGTTTAACATGATTTTAATTGTTACAGAAAAATCTACTACATGCAGTACCTGTAGATCTGTAGAGAATAGAGTGGCTCCTCTGGTCTTCTGGATGGTGGTGATACATTGGAAGGTGGTGATGTCGTGTACACTCACTACATTGTCTGTACATGGGGAGATACAAACTTGTAGAAACACCAGAGTACAAACACATGTACATGCAACAACTGTATATGCATCACTGACCAGGGCTACATACTGGTACTGTGTACTGACACAGTACCATGAAAGTCAATTAGGTACTGGTCCAAAATACTGAATTACTGAGTACCGGTACTGTACCAAATAATATAAATTTACACTACCTCATCCTAAACAGAGGTGACCAAAGTGATATCTAGGGACTGTACGATATTTACCGGGGGGGGGGGAGGC
>NW_017803929.1:16621-20802 GCF_001625305.1 Branchiostoma belcheri | reverse complement strand
ATTGAAAAATATTTTGGCCTGGGGGGAGGGCCATGGAAAAAAATTTTGAGCTGGGGGGAGGGCCATGGAAAAAAAATTTTACCGGACCATTTTGCACCAGCCCTCCCCCCCCGGTAAATATCGTACAGTCCCCTAGAGGAACCATAATTTATACGCAACAGATCTTTAACAAACATAACATTGTAGGACACTAGGAATTCAAACAGAAACAATCCAATTCCAAATGATTCTGCTTTGTTTCAAGAAGACATAAGGCTAATTTGAAAGGATACTTTAAAAAGACAACCAGACAAATGCACAGCTGCTAGTAATCCACTGTACAAAAATGTAAACTATGTAGTATTGCAAGTTCAGCAGTGATGAAGATGATGCCAGGGCTTAAAATACTTTTTCCTGCATACCTGCACTAGTGCGGGTAACACTGAAAATTACCTGCAGCAGACACTTACTACCTGCTCCAATCAGAATGTAGGAAGTATGGGTCGCCAAAAAAACTGTCCAGAAACCATTTCTATTATTTCTTTTATACTTTATAGATGGTGACAGTCAATACCACTAATGAAAATCCACATGCACCTATACATGTATTTGTCTGTTAACAACAGAAAACTTACCCGATAAACTGATCAAAATCTTCAGCTCAGAAACCACACGCAGCTGAAACAAAATTTATAACAACTATCAATGAATTCATACAATTATCATTATTCAGTATTCTGCAACACATAGATATCAAGCCTTCTAATGTTAAAATCGTTATATTTACTTTTTATTATATATATATATATACAATTATAGATCTATAGTTGTACTGAACTTAAGCTTCTACCTTCTAGAAAAGTTACAAACGTAACTGTGCCAAAGGAAGTGAATGTACTTTTATGTAATTTCTTATCACCTAAGAATATGTATTAGGTACCTGAACTATTGGTTTCTTGGAGAAAGACTTGTTGGACCTTTCCAAGCTGACTTCATATCTTGTTGAACCTAGAGCAAGAAATATTGCTGCAATTAAACTAGATGTGTACATATACATGCATTTTTCTTAGACAAGTAGTGCACAGTAAAATCATTGAACAAGTGAAGAAAATGTTTATCTTTGATTGCAGTTATCTTTTTTCTCTCCTCTAACTTACTGATTTTCAAAAGAGTGTTGCCTACACAGTATGGTCCACATTGACTTGAGATTTGGTAAATAATCATAAAAGTCTACAGACTGAATAATAGTACCCCAAAATTTGAGCCATTTCCCTTATTTCTGGGTGAGAACACACTGTTATTGAATGTTCCTCTTGATCATATACGCAGTCATTGTAAGGAAGAGAAAAATTAACACCACTGCCGAAGTCTGTTACAAGTTGCTGTTGCAAAGGAGGATACTCCTGTGACATGAATATGGCCTCCTCAACACTGGCTGAACTGCCCACAAGTCGGGACCCAGTTCTCTGTGGTTGCAGTGTACAATATACTTTTTTGAACCAGGCAAAAATTAGGTTGCCCATCAGAACTTTAGGTTAGGTGGATACTCACTTCCTCAAATTAAGTAATGTTACATACATAAGCCTTTGACAATATTTCTAACAGCCTTTAGTAACTTAATTGATACTAGTAATAGCCATTAATACCTAAAATAAAAAAGTATCTGCCGGCTACAGTGGTGCAAGCCAAGTGGGCATGATTTGGTGGGGGGGGGAGCCGGGCATTCTTAAAATCCAGGTAGCACACTGGGCTACCTTGGTTCAAAAAGGTTGCACCAAGTAAAATTTGGTTGCCCGGGGCAACTGGGCAACCAGGTATCTTGGGTTGGCTGGTGTTCAGTGAGGTCTGCTACTGTTTGGCTGCACCAGCCGAATGTTTCAACATGTTCAAAACATTTTCTTGTGGACGGGAGGTTCAGCCATGCATATGGTTACCTGGTGTTTGTCCAGTGTAGGTAGTAGTAGGTCAGCAGTAGTCAGGCATACATGTATATGGGGGTCAAATCTAATTCAAATTGGGTGTATGCTGTGAAGGAACAGTTTAGATATACAGGAGTACATTATACATGTACTGGAGAATACATTGTTTTGTATTGAAAGATCTCTTTAGATGTATCTTTCAGAGTAGCAGATACATATTTTTATTATATATGTCACCTGGTCACCTTATTTACTATACAAGTATCATTCTGATCATACCTGACTCTGTCTTGATACTGTAAAGTAGCAGATGCCCCTGCTTAGTGCCGACTAGTAATTTATCAGCTGAAAAAAAGAAACAATCATTGTTATCAAACACATAATAAGAATTCAATTGATAAAAAGTGCAGGTCCTCTAGTACTTGGGTCTCTCAGGACTCAAAGTCTCTCACCCTCAGTCTCAGCTTCCTATAACATTATCTTGGAGGGAAGGATGTAGCGACCATTCACAAAACACACAAACTCATACTAGTCTACAAATCACTGAACAACTTGATGCCGGGACACATGAATGAACTCTTTGTAACTTGTCGTGAGAGTGCCATTAGAAACACCAGGCAAGCTTCCTCCCACAAACTGATGGTGCCTAGAGTGAACAGGAACTGTATGCAGAGATCTCTGGCTGTGTCTGGGGCTATCATGTGGACAGCATACCATCTGGAGTGTGCACAGTGTGCTCCATCAGTGAGAACTTTCAAACACAGAATACAGTACTCAGTCAGTAGTCGAGAAATTTGACTTGCGTACTGATTTGCGGACTGTGATTTTGGACAAAATGTTACGTTTTTACCTCCATGAAAAATGGAGGTATTGTTTTTGGCGGCGTCTGTCTGTGTGTCTGTGTGTGTGTGTGTGTGTCTGTGTGTCTGTGTGTGTGTCTGTGTGTGTTTCCGCAACTTTGTAGTCAGCATAACTTCATAACGCCTTTATGGATTGTGATGATATTTGGTATGCTGATAAGTCTTAGGAAGACAAAGGTCAAGGTCAAATATGGGCCTCCTGGTGGATGACCTTGGTACTGCAGCAGAACTTCCGGTTTTTGTATCTTTGGTCCTGAACATGCTATGGTCTTGAAGTTTTGGTGACAGATAGCTTTTCCTGTCAGGAATAAGTGGTGTGGGTTTGGTCCCCCTAGCAGCTTGTTCAGGAACTGCAGGGGACTTTCGGGCGAAATCTTTGAAAGCCAATAAGTCCAGACAGGAACAGCGTATTTTCATCATTTTTGGTGTGTAGGTATCTGACAGAGAGATGTACATAATTAACTGCAAATTATGCAAATGAGGACTTTATTTGCATAATTAATGAGGAAATTATATAATTACAGTGTTTTACATTATAGAACTTTCATACATGTAATGTATGTAACCTATGGCAGATGGAACATCAACAGATACTAATTATGCAAATGATGACCTAATTTGCATAATTAATGCAAAAAATCTATGATTTCTCAATGGTGAATGATGGGAATGTCATACTTGGGACATCTTTAAGTTAATCAAAAGTTAACATCACGATGCATATATTATGTTAATGCAGAGGTCATTTGCGTAATTAAAGAAGAAATTTACATTTACATATCAAGCCCATATTTCATGGAGGTAATTTATTTTTAACAGCGAGCAGATTATTATTGGAATGAGCAGAGCACTTTGGACTAATCTCTCTGGCTGTTCACAGCTTAGAGGTACATATCCAATATTTTGTCAAAAACATCTCTATTCCATAGCGGATCATAATGAACCCCAGCGGGGGTCTTCACGCTTCGTTAAAAATGGAAAAATCTCAGGATTATTCAAAGATCTTCAATATTTTTAGACGAAATCTTGAGATCTTATGAGACAATCTTAAGATTTTTCATGACAATCTCAAGATCTTTCAGAAAATCTTAAGATGAAAATGAAAGGTCTCAAGATCTTTCCAACTTGTTTTCAAAGCATCTTGAGATTTTTTCATAGCATCTCGATATGCTTTAAAAATATCAAGATTACTTTATAAATCATGAGATCTTTAAAAAAATCTTGATATTTTTTAAAGCATCTCGAGATGCTCGGGAAAAATCTCAAGATGGTTTTAAAATATCTTGGAAGATCTTGAGACCTTTCGTTTTCATCTTAAGATTTTCTGAAAGATCTTGAGATTGTCTCATATGATCTCAAGATTTCGTCTAAAATATTGAGATCTTTGAAATAAATCCTGAGATTGTTCCATTTTTAACGAAGC
>NW_017803929.1:0-16269 GCF_001625305.1 Branchiostoma belcheri | reverse complement strand
GGTTGGTTGGTTGGTTGGTTGGTTGGTTGGTTGATTGATTGATTACAAGACTGGAGATATATAGGAGACCAAGACTGAGAGACATGTAAAATGGGTACCTGACTTCAGCAACTTGGCTTTTACACCCAGATGTAAAGATGGGCACCTGTGGAAGGAGAAGGTTGGGCTCCACAGTTTGATACCAAGCCCTTGACACAATGGTCCACTGGGTAACAACCCACTGCCCCTACAGCCTCAAAAAGGCTATTCCGCCTTTTTTACCTCCATGAAAAATGGAGGTATTGTTTTTGGCGCGTCTGTGTGTGTGTGTGTGTGTGTGTGTTTCCGCACACTAGTAGTCAGCATAACTTCAGAACGCCTTTATGGATTGTGATGATATTTGGTAAGCTGGTAGGTCTTAGGAAGCCAAAGGTCAAGGTCAAATATGGGCCTCCTGGTGGCTGACCTTGGTACTGCAGCAGAAATTCCGGGAAAACAGATGTGCGGGGTGACAGGGAAAACAGATGTGCGGGGTGGAGGCAGCACCTGCCCGGTTTTGAGGTTCTCCCTCGGGAAAAGCCTACATGACCATATCCTGGCGAAAGGTACTACTGTGTGTTTGAAACCAAAAACCTGTGTTATGTTGTTCTGTACTGTAGTGTACTGTGTAAAAACATTTAGAAAAACTCATATATTTCATGGAGGTATGAGATCTCCGAATTCTTGTTTTTACCTGTTTCTACTCGTTTCTCCTGTTTCTCACAGTGGTTCTCACACTGGGGATCGAATCCGGGCCTTGGTAGTGAGAGCGCCAAATCCTAACCACTAGACCGCCCCAGGGAATTCAGAAGATTTTGAAAAGAAAAGGGAAGTGTAACAGTGGGGGGGTGGGGTGGGGTGGGGGCGTTATAGGCACTACCAACTGACCCGGCCGATGGGTCTAGACCTTTTCGGCTGAGTGGTTAGAGCGTCGGGATGTGGACTGGTGCCTGGATTTGGTCGTAGGTTCGAACCCCGACCTGGAGTTTTTATCTGTTTCTAGTTTCTACTCGCACCTCCTGTTTCTTACATTGGGACGACTACCTTTACATGTATGTATATGTGTGTACATGAAGTCACACCCTCCTCTCACATACACGGGGGCCTGCAAGCCCTTTTCCGTAGAGCGTAATCGGCCATTTTAATTTTAATTGATTATGTAGAGCGTAGACGGACCGCTCTAATATTTTTGCGTATCTAGAGCGTATTCGGCGTTTTAATTCTATGTAATGCCTCGTAGCCACTTGGAATTTATCATAAAGTGTAATCGAGAGGTTTCCGAAATCAGCGTAAAGCGTTGCAGGCCCTCATACACTAGCCTGGGACTCGTAGGAGTGAGAGGAGGATGACGTCACGGGGCACCAAAACATCCTCAAGGTATCCTGAAGGAAATCCCCCAAAGGTTCTAGTATGCAGACTTAAGACATACTTATAATACAGCTAACGGCAGTGAACCTGTACAGTGTAACGTTACTTAGTTAAAACTCAATAACTTGTTAGTAATTAACATCAATCATGTATGCTTCTACAAATTTTCGTTCAGATGTGACTGACTACCACAGCTAATCATATAAATGTGAACTTACAGATAAACATTGAGTGAAACGTAATTTGAAGTAGCTATTAAAACTTAGATAATCGATCTTCATATGAGGAATAAACAACAGATCACGAGATCTTCCCTATCCCAACACGTATCACATAGATTTGACATCCTATACTCACCCCAACAGGCGATAGATTCGATCTGGAGAGGCAGCTTCTCAAGAATGGGTGCTGATTCGTAAGCGTCGTGCATCTTGGCAGCAAAAACTGCCCCAAGAAATATGATAAAAACTCAAAAAGTGGAGACTAAAACATGTCAAATTCGGCTAGGATTGTGTCACTCCTTTGGGAGCAACCATGCACTCTAAGTGAGGGGGTTAAAGTTGTGTTCTATCATTTAACTGATATATAATACAGAGTGTTATCATCCAAATAAATAAAATATAAAAGATGTTTATGTTGTCTAAACTTTCTTGTATGTTATAAACCTTTTAATTTGTACTTGTAAAGAATTTCAATTTTACTCCTTTTCCATCTATAAAAATGAACTATTCCAATAATAGTTCAAAGGTTACACCGAGGACACAGCCCCGACAGCATACAAACGTTAAGTACGTCTTTTGTGTTATAAATATATAAACAGCTTAATTTTATAGTATTGTACATAATAATAAGCTAAATTTGTTTAAAATTTTATTTTGTATGGTGACAGTGGGAATTAGTACAATGTTGAGAGGTTTGGGTTTATTTTTGGAACTTTGGCTGTTCTTATTCTCTGCTGCCATCACATGTTCCCGCCATTTGAATCAGCGAAGATCGCGGAGTCCAGAACCACAAAGGCTCCAGGTGGCACACAGAAGAGGTACGATATTTCCTTCCGATCATCTCTAGCAACCAATATTTGGGTTTTTCTATACGGATTACTTTACATTCTACAAAATACACTTCTGTTGAGTCTCAGGAGTAGACGTATGTGTGATCTGAAGCCTGTTTTTTCGGTGGGTTTTTCTTGGCATGGCGTGGCCGGTCGCCCAGCCCAACCCGACTTCTGCAAGGCTTGTTCTACAGAGGAAAGTGAAACTTGAACCGATTCTTCCTTATTTTGTAAGAAACCGACTTAATTTCTGACAGGTGTGAATAGGTCGACCCTCATGCCACACGTAGTTAATGTTTCAATGGCGATATATTTTAATAACTCCGATTCAAATCGAAGGAAAATGAGGAAATTTTCTCTTCCGAGTTTTCTACTTGGACCCAACTGGCTCCGGCGTTTGTGAACATGGGTAGATATTTTTCAGCGATTCTTGTTATGAATCTTACTCAATATTAATATTTTGTAAACGGCAGATGTGTGCCAAACCGTCAGTAATGAATTTAGACCTTTCGCGGGCCATTCCAGTGGGATTTTTGCCCACTCGAGGCACGAGTTTTATTTTAGAGGGCTTACCTCTGGACAAGAGGGACTTTCTCAGTTTCAAACAAATTACCGAAATTTACTTTAGGGACGGTTCTCTTACAACCCAAGAGGGGTGGTGCAAGAAAAACAAGCTGATCTTAAACTGAAGGCTCAAGTTCAACGCTACACAATCATCATTTAATATGCAATATGCAAACTAGCGAAGGGGCAAGTTTTAACAGAAGTCTGAACGTTTGAAAGTTATGTTAGTAGTATATTATGTTACATGTTTTGTTAATTTCCATGTTCTTCTTGTAACATCTTTTACAAAAACAAAAGGCTCAAAATACACATCATACTAGTATATACATATATAGTACAAAAGTATGCTATTTAAAAAAATGTTTAAAAAGTTTATAAGTTTAACAGTTTGCAATAGATTATAAAAATATATGACATTGAAAGAAAAATATTCTTGAAACTTAATATCTGTATTCAATATTATTCAGTTATAAACATTGTTTTCAATATTCATAATTAAGATGATTGAAGATTTATCTTGTAGGAGATAATTATATATAACATGATGGTGACTAGATTGTGTTGTCTGTGCTGGCTACTGACTTATGTTTTGCTTAAACGTTTTGTATTTTCCTTCCCCTTTTCAGCCGTTATGGCTCCTCACAAGGTTGACAATGGCAAGCGGCGAAAAGAACCGAGAACTAGAACGGCGGGCAAAAAGATCGGCAAGCAGGCGCCAAGATGTGACTGTAGGTTTATTTTGCGGAGTCCGTTCAGAATTACGCCATTTTTTTGTCTCTCTCTCACTCTCTTACTCCTCAAGGAAAAGGGACTCTTGGACCCTTCCTTCCTCCTCCTCTTCCCAGCCAAGGTTTCCTTGGAATCCTCCTCCTTGTAGATGTAATAGCTGATTGGTCATCACACTGGCCCTGAGGTTCATTAGCATATTCAGTGTTGAACTGAACATGTTTATGTCTGCCTAATTCTTCTTCCTCGTCTGCCTCCCTGTGTACTACTCACAGCTTCGGTCGGCTCGCTGAAAATGGAGAACGGCAAGGCGAACGGGAGCGTGCAGGACCTGCAGAAGGACCACGAGTTGTTCCTGCAGGCGTTCGAGAAACCCACGCAGATCTACAGGTTTCTGCGCACCAGGCACATCGTGGCGCCGGTGTTCCTGCAGAGGAACGTCACCTACATGTCACAGAGGTTCTCCAGGAGCCACTGTCGCAGGAAACAGTTCAAGGTGCAGGATCATGGGAACATTTCCTGTTGCTCTCTTCTTTATAGACACTTTCTATAGTCATAGGAGAATTTAAAGAATAGGAGAATGAAAAAAAAGCAAGGTTTGCTAATTCTTCTGTACAATACTAGTAGTTATTTGCTTAATCTTTTTTGAAAATTGGATGAAAAGTATATGTATGAAATATACAGACTTTGGAATTTTCTGTGATATACATGGATGGATGAGTGAATCTCTTTAAAATCTTTAGGCGACATAATATTTCATGTGTGTTTTTTTGTAAGCTTTAATCTTATCCCATTGCTTTGCTTTGATAGTAAAGGTTCTTTTATGATACAGACTTTTCCTTACTAACCAGATTTGCCCTTTTTTATTACAGGTAGATTCAGTGTTAGGAGACATTGTTGCTGAGGAGAAGAAAGTAGAAGAACAAAAGGCACTCAGCCCGCCTGTACAATGCACACCTAGGTATTTAAACTTGAACTTCATCACCTTCTGCTGGTCCCAGGCAGACAATGTGGATCCAGCAGTCGTGCCTCAGGAGGTCATGGTGGAGGCCGCCCTTCTCAAGATCTGTCACAAGAAGAGGAAAGACGTCTTGTCCCCGATGAAGCACGTGTCTCTGGGAAAGATACAAGTGCCCTGTGTGTCCGGCGCCGACGGTGCCAGCAGAACTGGACCTTCTCTGTCCATCCCGGGAGAGTGCTTCCAGCCTAGTAACGGTCAGATCAAATCCTACGTGCTGGTGCTAAGAGTTACCGTTACCAACTCTCAACCAATGGGAGACGAGGACGAAGACGCTTCCGGGGAACCTGCGCCAAAGAGGCTCTGCATGTCGCCTCCGGAAGACGTCGTGTTGAACGGGGCGGTCAACGGGGACATGCCGCTGGAGGACATGATCTCGAGCGCGGAGTACCAGGCGGAGTTGATCGTGTACGACAAGCAGCACTCGTGTTTGCTGACGGAAGGGGATTACGAGATTGCGCTGAAACAGACACACAGCCTACCTCTCCAGAACAAACAGGCGCAGTGGGAGACCATCATGGACGGCAGGGCGGTCGGGCCGTTCGAAACGTTCCGCCTGGGACCCACGCTACGCTTTAAACTGACCTGGACGCACTGTCCCAGCACGGTCGCCAGTAGACTCTCCACCACACCATCGAAAGTCACGGGACAGAGCCTCGGACCCTTCGAGGAACGGCCGGTCGAGAGACAAAACTCGAAAGCGCTGTCGAACGTTAAGTACAAGAAAACGCCGGAAAAGCAGGAGAAGCGACAGAGGATCTTCTACCAATTCCTGTACAACGGCAACATGCGGCAGCAAACAGAAGCGCGGGACGACCTCCACTGCCCGTGGTGTACGCTGAACTGTATGAAGCTGTACAGTCTTCTCAAGCATCTCAAACTCTGCCACTCGCGGTTTACGTTCGTCTTCGTCCCACATCCCAAAGGTGCTAGAATCGATGTTTCCATCAATGAGGGATACGACGGTTCGTACGCGGGAAACCCAGCCGACCTCCACCTCATGGGCTTCGCGTTCAGGAGGAACGGGCCGTGTCGAAGGTCTCCTGTCACCAACATTTTAGTCGCAAAGCCGAGACGGCCGGAGCCTAGCTTGTCAGAGTTTCTGGAAGGGGAGGACCTGGAACTTGATTGGACGCGCCCGTTCACCAGCGGACACAACAGACTTTACTTCCACTCAGGCACCTGCCTCCCGCTGCGACCGCAGGAAATCGACAACGACAGCGAGGAGGAGAACGATCCTATTTGGCTAAAACAGCGCACTCAGGTCAGCTTAGATACCTGGCAATCAATTACAGTGTATTATCCTCCATTTACATTTTCATTGGCTACTGCTGTATAGCACTTACATACCTGTCAATCAATGTTGATCCTCCATTTTCATTGGCTACCCCTTAAGTATGTACCACCACTAGGGTTTAGTGACCATATTTTTAGCAACCATAATGATTTTTTCTCTCTATTTCAGCACATGATTGACGAGTTCACAGATGTAAATGAAGGAGAGAAAGAGCTGATGAAAATGTGGAACCTTCACATCATGAGAAACGGCCACATTGCAGACTGCCAGGTTAGTCGGTTGGTTGTACCTATCTTGAAACGTACGAAGGAGTTTTATGTCAGCGTGTTCCACGGTGACCTCTCCTTTGAAATCATTGCACTGAAACCATTACAGGCCCTGACTTACTACTGTACCAGTACATGGACTTCTGAATTGTTTCAACTGCGAACTTTAAACTCTGCAAACACCTTCTTATCCCCTTCCCAATTCAAAAACAAAACCAAACACAGGCAGTGGCTGTATACCATATACTAGTGCTGTGTACCAGTTAGCTGGACCAGTTCCAGACTTATGAAAATGTTTAGGTTTACCGTTAAAAAAAAATCTAAAAGGCAAGAACCAGAACAGACTTATTTTTAAAAAAATGTCACTTTCCCCTTTTCGTTCCAAACCACCTAAAACCTCCTATAAATTGCAAAATCTGTGCTGCAAAATAAAGAAAACATTGCCATCAGGCATCATCAAGTGTTTGCCTCCATGTTATGTGGCCACATTTTCGCCCAGACAACATTGCAAGGTTGCCAGCATGCAATTTTGTATATGCCATGGGTTTAGGTCCGGACTTACAAGTCTGGAACTGAACCCAGGGGTCGAAATAGATTTTGGGGTCAACTTGCACTGGTGCAGAGGAAAAAAAAATTACTAGTTGCATCCCCAAAAACAATAGGTACACAACACAACCAAACGTACATGCAGTAACTGTAATCATAGTATCCAATGTTTGCTTACACTGTTGTTGAGAGCAACCTTCTGTTAATTATAAAAAATGAAGAAAAACTCCCCAGATTCTGGTTTTGTTACCTTTCCAGTTCTTTAATGGGTATTTCTATGTGTAGTAGTCAGTCAGTGTAGTAACAGTAAAGATTACTTGCACCAATGCACACCGGTAAAAATTAGTTGCACTGCACCAATTTTACCTGCACCAACTTGCACATGGAGTGGTGTTTCGACCCCTGTGAACCTAAACCTTTGGACTTGAATCCGGACCTGAACCTAAATATGGGCCTTACTATCTTCTCTGGACTATAGTATAGGAAGTTTTACCACACAAGATTGCCATGGTTGGAGAATTGAAGATTTCAGACGTTTGTTGTTGACTGTGCAGGTGCCGACAGCGTGCAGCACGTTTGTTGAGGAGAAGGGCGTGTGGATCGTCCAGCGGAACCTGGTCAGGAACATGCTGCTCCACCTGGTCAACCTGTACGACTTCAGTCTCATCAGCTCCTCCGTCGTGCAGCAGACCATCGCCAGGCTCAGGAAGATGGAGGCAGAGGCCGCAGCGACAGCCGCGAACGAACCCACGCAAAACTCCACCGCTCCAAGCACGGCCACCTCACCCGACCAGCCACAGAAGCCCTGAAGTTCCAAGGGTTAAGCCACATGGTTCTTGTCATATAGGCCTCACCAATTTTATTGTTGTTTCTCGATTTCGCCCTGTCCATTTTTGTCTGATTTGCGAAAAAAAAAAAGAAGATTTTAGGTTCTGAATCAACTGCAAAATGCTCAAGCAAAGACATATGTTGGCCACAACTATGTTTTCCTAGTTGTTAAAGTTTTTCAATGTAACAGTTCAACTTCGTTTCATTTAAAGTTCAAAATCTATTGTTTTATTTTAATTATAAACTAGCCTGGTATGTTGACTTCATGGCTCATATTGTAACATTTCTGGCCTGCATGGGGTGCATTGGCCTTTTTTTTTTTTTCGCCATGTCACTTCATATTTTTTTGAAAAAATCCGAGAAACAACAAATTAAATTGGTGTGGCCTTAGCTCTCATGTTTTCTTCTATCAACAAACAAGAATCAAGCAAGAAGAGGACACACCTGAATAGTTACTGTGTATTCCTTTAAGTTTGCAGCACATGAAAATGAAGAGTTTGCGGTATCTTTGGGTTTGAAACAATGGAAGTAACACAATGGAAGACTTTGTCTTTGCTAGACGCTCAAACTTGAAAACTTAAGTGAAAATTTCAAAATTCACGGTACACAACACACAGTACGGTATTTCTGAAATATTTTGTATTTTGGCATGAACTACAGTTACAACAGAAGGTGTCCTTTAGAATATAATTCTTGCCAACATAACAATGAATGCCTCAGTTAATGCCATAGAGAACTAGACTAGGACCATTGTGGCAACCCCATGTTGTTATTGCTTGGAAGAGGAAGTTTGTACATACAAAATGAAAGTCTTTAAATTAAAGATTTTCCAAAATTTCTCATTACACAGACTTGTACCAGAACCATATTTTTCGAACACCTCAAACATTTTCCTTGTCATAAGACTTTTGAGGACTGTGACAGCATTATTATGTAGAACTGTGGCACTGTTTGTCAGTCTTAGAGAACTCATGCTAGGACAAACATTCCTTAGCTGGTAGATTCTTCCATTTTGTGTCAGAAAATGGTTGTCCTTTTTCCGTATACAGAAAAGTCGCACACATACGTAAGATTATGCATGATTCTATAGACAATTGAGTTAGAAAATTGAAACACAAAACAACCAATCATGTGCAACATTTACCCAAGACCCCCTAGGTGAAGAGACTGTGATGCAGATATTTTTATATAACATGTAATCAGGGGATGTGGACCAACCATGTGCCTTTTTGTTAAAAAGAAAAAAATAGAAATGTAGTACTGTATTTCTATAGTCTTAAACAGTGCAAATATACACTAGAAACTTCTTGTCTATGTATGTGTGGGGTCTGAAAATTGCATGAAATGGAAAAGAAAAACCTAGCCCTTTCATAGTTTATGTTACCGCTGCTTTAGCCCATTTTCTACTTTTCTTTGAGATCAAGCATAGTTTTTCAATACCAACAGAATTTTTAACATGTCTACATTTGTATTGCAATAATGTCAGTTGTGAAAGATATAGTCAGAGAGGAAAAAGACACAACTGTTACAGCATGACATGTATAGTATTGGGGCATATTACCGAGACAAATGTTATCCTATGATTATGTTGTTATAATTATGAAGCTATTCATGTTGTGTACTACAGTGGTGTCAGCATGCCAGCAAATAGAACATGAACTCAATGTATGATGTGATCTTCAAAAGGCCAACACAAGTTCTTACTTAAATAACAGTGTGATGCCGTCATTCTGACGCAAAATTTGTACATACATCCATTTGGTCACTAAGATATTTTGTAAAATGAAGATATAATTGTTCCTCTGTTGGTAGAGATAATGAGGGAGAATGAGCATTTTATGCAGACCGCAAGGTAGGTAGCTCTAAAGTGACAGAGAAATTGTTGTATGTAAAAAAAAAAGAGAAATGCTCTCTGTATAAAGAAATGTAGTCTGAAGTTGTAGGGAACGGTGCTAGATGATTTTGTTTAGCAAGGCTTATTAAAATGACTGTGCTGTATAGATGCTTGTTATTGTATTATCTTAGAGTCTTTCCTCTGAAATGAGCTGGTAGCTTAAAAATATTTTGTGATGCAAATGTGTTTGTCCTTGCCAACAGGTGTTCTAGTTTCACCTACGCGTATGTCTTAAAGTGGTTCAGGAGTAGCCTCCACCAGGCACTGCGGATCACTGGAAAAATAGAAGATCACAAATTGAATCTTGTATGGCCGGGATCTTCTCTGGTATACTATCCTGCCAATTTCTACTATTTTTCCAGCGATCCGCGGTGCCTGGTAGAGGCAGGAGGATTTTGATGTCTGTGTCCACATTGTCTTTCAAATCCTGAGGGACAAGCTATATAGGCATAGGGAGGGGGTAATATGTTTAACATGATGTAGGTTGCTTGGCTATGCCAGAACATTTCTTCATGTATGTAGACGGCTATATATGTATACTTTTTGTCATCATTTGGAGACTACTACTCCTTTTCCTTTTTTTGCAGTGTAGTATACCCCCCTCCGTGAGTCAACGTGGTATGTCGTGGGAAACGTTGTTTGATGCTGTTTTCAGTTGATCTACACTTGTACCAAAGCCTACATTCATTACAGCCATGTTTGTATGTTAGAAACAAAAGACAGACCTGTCAAACTCAGGGTATCCTTCAAATCAATTCTTCAATGTCCCTACTATCAGTTTTCGTATCTTCCAGGAAATTAAGCTATAATGGGAAGACGTTATTTTCTGAAGGCGTTGTTGTTTTTCTGACATACAACCCTTCTTTCTAACGCTACAACAGGGCACAGAAAAGATAGGGTCTTCCCTTCTTACATCTGCTTGGCTTTTTTGATCTGGTACGTTTTGTAGTGAACGAATATAGAATCCATCTAATAGCTATCATTGCTAGCACCAATGTTTGCCACACATTACTATTTGTAGGTGGTTCGTACACTGAACATTGTATTTTGTCTAATTTGTAGCAGAAATTCCTAAGGTGTGTCCAATGGGTTTAGAGGCGGATTATGACAGATTTTGTACAAAAACAAAAGGATTTGTAAGATGTCTGAATAAAATCAGAAAACATTTTACGCTGTTGAAGGTCTTTATTTCAAGTTTAGTGAAAGACCTTTATTGTATGTTTATGCTCTTACAAGCTAAGTACAGGTCATGAATAAACAGGAAAAAACAGCAACATGTGATATACTATTTACAGGTTCAACTTCTCGCTTCTTGAGGCAGTTGTAGATGTACGGACAAATGGAGCTAATGATACATGGTTTGTCAAGTTTAAGAAGGAATACGAATTTTGATGACAAAGGTGGCTCGAAGTACATGTAGTAGTTTAGTAGTAGTAGGTTATGTACGTTCTCGCAGCAGCTCCACCTATCGTCTCAGGTGGGAATTCCATGGAGCTTCGCTTGTGAAATGTTTTGTTTGTAACTATCATATCCAGAACGTGCCTATCTTGTTCTATACCTCAGTGGTTTGGGGTTAGGCACGGTTCTGGATAGTTTCAGCGTATCAAAAATTATATATTTGCACCTGGAATCTGGATACTGGACTATCCAGTACTACGGTTTTGGATACAACAAGGCCCGTCTGTCAATTCGAGGAGATTTCTTTAGCTTTCAGTATCTTTAAATAGGGCACAACAACCATCATCGGCCTAAACCTGTCACTTTTCACCAAATGCTGAAATCATGAAGGGTCATTGGAACAAGTGAATTCTGGGGGAGACTACAGTAGGACATCAAAAATTTGATGTGCAAACTTTTTATGTTGATGTTTTTATGATCTGTACTTTAATAGCTGTGCTCAACTACCCAGACCCAGATGACAGCCTTCATGCTTATCATTTCCATGATATCGCTGCACATTTTGATGCATTTTGATTGAGAGGTGCAATAAAACATTTAGATTATCCTTTCATTGTTGAATAGTTAGATTTCCCCGAAATCCTGAACTTTTTTTTAAATCTTTAGCATACTAAAGCAGCCCACCGATTCTCTATTGGTTTAGTCAGGAAACAGGGAGAAGGTTACACTGAATTACCAAAAATGCACTTTTTAAAAAGCTTTCAAAGTGACATCATTATCAATAGTAGTATTTTGGTAGTCGATACGGGTGCATAATGATCTACCTCTAACATTTAACCTTCTCCCTGCCAAAGTAGCCCTTCATGGCCCCAAATTTGTATTGGGTATGGGATTACACAGCAGAGTGAAGGTTAAAAGTTTCAAGTTTCCTGCCACTTGTAGGTCCTGGAGTAGAACTGTACAAATTACAATGTTTATGCTCTGAACAACATAATATTTGTCTTTGCCCCTATAACTGCTGAGTTGTTGACCATCAATAAGGATAACACCACATAAACTCCTGAACTTCAGAAAGGACTGCCATTGATACAAAAAAAATGTTCTCATGAATCTTTTGACCTTGAACTTGTTGATCTGCACACTAGGAGATGTATGGAGAGGAAATGGCCGATTATGTGGAGAATTGTTGGTAGATCCTGATGTATCCGGTAGCGGACATGACCGGGGATCAATTTCCCATTCATGACCCGTCAGCGGTGGTGACCCTGGAGTATTATCCGAATGTGTCGCCCGCTGGTCATGTGATTTACACTCGACAGGAAATCCTCCATCATGCATGCCAAGTCACTAGCATATCTTAGGCCACAGCAAGTATTTTTTATGGATGACATCAGCGCGTGCATTAATTTTCAGCTGATTTTGGAGAAAAAACAAGAAATTTTGTTGCCTTCTGACAGTGGTCAACATGCCGAAAATGGGCAAAGATGTCTGCTGCCATGCCGGAACGTGGATGGCAGATAACTATGAAGAGAGGAGACAAGAAAAGGCTTTGATTTAATGTTTTGTTTCTTACATTGATGCAGTGAAATGTGATGCTGGCTGTGTATATGTGATGTTCCCACTGAATCAAAACCATTTGTAAAATGATTGAGTCAAAATTTTAAAATGTAGGAAGTTTTCCCTTGTTTTTTTTTGGCCCACCTTGTTTTTTTTTTCGCCCGCTCGCATTAGATTTGTAGTCTGTGGTGGATGTCATCCATAAAATTTACTTGCTGTGGCCTCAGTTCTATCCCAAGATGCCACTGGTGGGAACTTGGACTCGTTTCAAGTTCAAACAGCTGGGAATAAAATGTTTGAGATTTCATCATCATCATCATCATCTGGCGGCTGCGTTAGATTTAAAGACTATAATATCTAAGATTTGTGGGTAGCTCTTTCTTTGCAGCTAACAAATGGTGGGATTTAAGGACTGTAGACTCTGCTAGTCCTATAAGCCATACTTAAGGATGAATGGAAAAGATTACACAGTAGTATAAGTTGAGCCAGAGCACACATACACATGAGGGGGTTCATGGATGTACATGTAGGAGATGGGAGTACTAAAATTTTCATGAACATAACGTTACAGGACATTTTTCGAGAAAATTAATGGAGATGCGTTTTTTAAATATAATCAGCCACAAAGTCCTTTCACGGATGTTTAACTTACGAACAATTGATTTTCAGTCCATGGACGAATGAATGGATTTTAGCAAGTTGCATGTATACCAAAAGGAAGACAACCCTTTTTTTTACTGTTGAGTCGAAACTGTTGGGTCTTACTCATGCCATGGCACATGATTGTATACTTTGATGTTTTTTTTTTTGTGTGTGTGTGTGTTTTTTTTTTNGTTTTCAAATCAGAAAAAAATGAATCGGGCAATTTCCAAGAACCAACACATCAACTTGGTTTGGCCTTAAATGGCTGACACAGATTAAATCTTTCACCACATTTAACCAGAATTCATTTGATCTGATGACATAAAAGAAAGAAACAATTACTATAGTGACTAGTCCTATGTAAACAGGGATAATTAGGGACCTAACAATATACTGTAAATTCAGTTATGTTTGAATTGAGAAAGGAGGCAAAATGTGATGAGCAAAAAGAATTCGACCGCCTGTGCCATGTTCTGCACCGGGATTTTCTAAAAATAGAAAAAAATGCCTTGTTGCAGTACTAGTAAGATAAATTTAGAGTCAGTGTGTCGGGCAGAATTTTGATATGTCTTTGATATTTCAAGCCATACGTATACCCACATTTCGAATGTTATCAATTTTTCTAGCCATGCGGATCACACAGATGTTTGGGAAGGTAACTGGACTGACCCAGGTACCCAGACTCGGGCCTATTTTAACCCACAATTCAACACGTCTCTAGCAGCCCTTTGATTCTACTGACTTAGAGTCAGCCCCTGGCTTTCAGAGATAATTGTAACGCGGGTTACTAGTAGTTCAAACAACCCCCACAATAATGGGGTCATAAGTCAAGGGGTTATTGGACTGAACTAGAATCAGCCTATAGCTGTGTGAGATAGTGCATTGTAACAAAGGATAGTTCGAACTACCCTCAGGGGAAGATGGGGTCATATATCAAAGGGGTTACCGATCATGAGTACTACGCCCAGAATTTGGTTGACGTAGAAAAAAGTGTTTTCAAACTTTAGCTGGTTCTGACTCCCTGTTGGAAAGCGTGTCCGTAGCCACACGCCATGACTGTCTCGTATGTCCGTGCAGCCCTGCCATGTGTCTTCTATAGTTTAATACTTTTATGTCATTGTTCTGTCTCGTAGAACGTAACAAAATTCATCCGCAGTCCTGTCGGCCCAAACGTTGAAAATGCACCACCGTCATCAGGAAATGTGGATTTTAATAAATTACAGAGACGTTCAAATTCCTATATTTTGGTGATGGTACACGTTACAGTCAAATTTCATAAAATATGTGGATCAATCGATCAATTAATTAATCTTGTTGTAACCAAGCAATGTGCTTGGTTACAATTTTTATAACAGGACGGTCTTGCCCACTCTAAAGGACGTTTGCAACTATTTTTGCAAGCAAAATAACCACTCCGCTTTTCCATCCCCACCTCTGCCACTGCACACACAAGAAGAGAAGAAAAAAGGGATTTTAAAAACACTGAGATCAACCCAAGACGGATATGGGTAATAAATGTATTGATAACAATTGTCAAAAAAATCTGTTTACGACGTACATGTACAGTAACATCTGGGAGCGCGAAATTTTTACATTTAGATTAGGATTCAGACACTAGTGCATCTCAAACGTACCTTCTAGCTCATCAACCAAGTCTTCTAACCGTAGACACTGAAAACTCACCGTAGAAGCACAAATAACTATATTTTATGACATAAACTTCCAATTACTTCATTTGAGGGGGACCGGAGTTTTGTGCCTTCGGCGGGCGGGCTCGCGCGCGCGCAAGGCCGCGGGCGGTTGTTGAGAGAAAGCCGGTCTGCGGTCAGGCGTTCAGGATTCATTTTTCAAGCAAAACGTCGAAAGGCTGTGACTTTCCTCTGCCAAACAGAATACCATAGATCTAATGTGGTTTAGAGACGACAGCCCGGGTGATTCAAATCCAATAAGCCCACTACATCCAGACCACCGTACGTTCCAGGTATCTCCAAGGTGCTTGGAGCACTGCCCGCTCGGCCAGGTACATAAGGACGCGTCGGGGCCCGGGTATTTTACGGGTCGGTTTCAAATAGTTTACATCTACATTACTGCAATAATTATTAAAAAGGAAATATGAACTATGTCAGGAAAGGCCTGTGCTGTTATGTTGTTGAATAGCCCAGTATTTCAGTCCATCAGAAACAGAAAAACGGCGGTGCCCCACAATACTGCACCTAACACCTGAGCAATAGGCCACAACAGTCTTAAGCCGTCCATTATGATCACATTGACAGAAAAGGGGGCGTTGTTTTGAATGTTACGTGCCATCACACCTGAACAATAGTCCACTGCAAGTATTAAAAGGTGAAACATTGCTTCCGGGCAAAAGTCGCGTCTTCTCTTTTCTTCTTTCATTTCACTTTTTCAGACTAATGATCCGATTGACAGAAAAGGGGCGCCACCATCACACCAGGTCAATATATAGGACACAACAAGATAAAGAAAATTCAACGCTTGATTTCGGTAAAAAATTAAAATCAAGTAATAGCTTCTTCTTTGTTTTCATAGCTGGTATGACACCACAATAACAGAAAAGGAAGCGCTGTTACAAATGAAAAAAAAGGAATAGAGCCCAATTTTAGTGCCAATGCCCCACCGTCGATCAGCTTAGATAGTGATAGTGATATTCGGTGGGTTCTGAGGCGCAGTTGGTAGAGCGTTCGGCTCACACCCAAGAGGTCGCCGGTTCGAATCCTACTCATGTCACCGATCTTGAGGACGTTAAATGAAGGTCCCGTATTTTGGGAGAGCCTCACCCTATATGTACGCACGTTAAAGAACCCATCGCACTTATCGAAAAGAGCAGGTGTCCGTCCCGGTGTGAGTGGTTCAAACCTTACAGTCCGGTCTTTCGCAGCTTGTACTTACATGTTCAAAACTAGTGTGACACACTAGTTTTGTAGTTTTTTTTCTAGTTTTTTTGTAGTTTTAGCCGTAACACACTAGTTGATTTTAGCTGATCGATTCTCCCTTTAAAAAATCCTGTTTCATTTTAGTTCAGCCTATCAAAGGATGTTAGTTTCTTTTGCCCTTTCTCCCGCTCCATGCATTTACGTC
>NW_017803928.1:101222-152808 GCF_001625305.1 Branchiostoma belcheri | reverse complement strand
ACTCAGTTCCAGACGATAGAAAGTATGCCTCAATAGATTTGCAAATGTGCCCTCTTCTGCACAATTCATGTATACTCCATCTTCTTGGTACTATATAGTAGATGCTGATTTAGAAAAAATGAAACGCATATTGCTAATAGGTTGTATTTTACAATTGTTCTCATTAGAATTATTACTCAAGCAAGGCAAGGACAGGCTTCTTCTGTATAATGAGCAAGAGCATTATTCCCTAACAAACACCTTCACTTGTCAACATTGTTGCAAGTTGTTTTGACTTTTTCTATTAAAAAATTTATAAAATAACGCCCCCCCACCCCCACCCCCCTTTTGTCGCACACGCACCACCCACCACCCGAATTATATAAAGATGCGGTCCCGGCCGCTCCTGGAGCACCGTGATGCGCAAAGTGCCATTGACAGGAGGATAGAATTTTTTTATACTGTTTAATCAGATGTATTAGTTTTCTTCTGTAGCCAAATGCTAATTTATTTTACCGAGAATATATAACGTTAAATTTACGACCATACTATAGCTGGTTTCCTATAGCTAGGTGAGCTGCCCGGCTGAAAGATGGCCGTCTCTTCTCGCATAATTACGCAAGTCTCTCCCAAAACCGCAGAATTGGTCCGACCATGCAGGAAATCTGACCCTAGGACCTTATATATTCAAGAACAGAGGCACTCAAATCAAAGTGATCGAGAAAGTTTGTAGAAACTTTTAGGTCGTCCTCACCACCCCCCTCCCCCATGCCTCGATATTTCCTGGAAACTTTTGGTAAAATTCCAGGCGAACCTTAACCTCAACTTTCGCATAAAGCATTCAAAAATGGGTAGCATACAATCACACTGAAATACCAAATAGAAATGTACCATTAAGAGTAACTATAAACCATCAAACTTCAAGTCAAACACACGTACCTGTGGTGGTGATTTGAGACCGAAGCCGAGCGCGGCGTTGGTTTTGGGTTTCCCAGCATACCCTGGGGCGGTGACCCCGCCTGATCAGCCAGCGTATGTCACCATCCATGAGAATCGCTGTGCTATCGTGGAAGGTGTCGGCTGTAGGACCGGCCGACTCGGCTAGCCTGATATGTATCGATGGAAGGTGGTCCCCTTTCCACGATAGTTATCGTGGAAGGCGATCGAAGGGGGTGAACCGTTGCAATTTGAAGGTCAACGGCCAGCCAGCTATTTCGTGATGCTGCTATAGTTGCTACGTGTACACTAAATTTGGCACTTTTATAACAGGCCGAGTATTGTTCAAGATTAATTAAGGAAGTAGTTTTTTTTGTTATGAGTTAAGGGGCTTCCTTTTTTGCCCATAATGACACCCGCACCCAGGCTACTTCTATTTTATGTTTGAATAGTATTAATAGTTGGTGGCCGGCCGTCGTTGGGTCCAGTTCCCTGCCACGGGTGTTTAGAGTGGGGACGGACCTATGTTCCGACGCAGCTATGTTCCGACGCAGCTATGTTCCGACAAATAAGGGTGACCAGGGGCGTGTTCTCCGGGAAATTTTTGAACCTTGGATACCGCAATTTCCCGTCTGTTGAGCGGCAAAATGACGATGGCTGTCGGCCTTTCCCTTTACCACCGCCACTTGTATTATCGGTGCTAAAGGACAACCGCCCTCTCCCCCAAACTTGTTTGCTTTTCCCACTCATTCTATTTAATTGCCATATCGTTTCTACCTGCCAAGTTTGAGAGGACTTATGATTGTGGGGAATATTTCTAAACATTTGTTATAGCCTAATTTATATTGGTTTCGTTCCTGATTTTCATGTTTATTTGCCGTTGCGTGAGCGGTTGCGTGCATCGTGGTTATAACATACGATCTCCGTGCAATTGTGTAACTGGCGACACATTAGTGAAGCTAAAGACCCCCCCCCCTCTCGTTCACGCCCTTCCAATTATCTTGTTTGTTTTCCGGGTACGAAGGACCAAAACGCCAAAATTTGTGCTCAACGAAGGAACTAAATTCAACAGAGAAGGGACTAATTTCAACAGAGAAGGAGCTAAATTCAACAGCGAAGGCGCTGTGTTCAGCGAACGTCCTGTGCTCAGCGAACGTCCTGTGCTCAGCGAACGCACTGTGCTCAGCGAAGGAGCTGTGTTCAGCGAACGCACTGTGCTCAGCGAAGGAGCTGTGTTCAGCGAACGTCCTGTGCTCAGCGAAGGGGCTGTGCTCAGCGAACGCACTGTGCTCAGCGAAGGGGCTGTGTTCAGCGAACGCACTGTGCTCAGCGAAGGGGCTGTGTTCAGCGAACGCACTGTGCTCAGCGAAGGAGCTGTGTTCAGCGAAGGCGCTGTGTTCAGCGAAGGCGCTGTGTTCAGCGAAGGGGCTGTGCTCAGCGAACGCACTGTGCTCAGCGAACGCACTGTGCTCAGCGAAGGAGCTGTGCTCGATCAGTGTTGATGCCCTAACGGCTAGATAAAATTATCGCACCATCTTTTCCTTTCCAATCAGGCCCGACAGTCCTACAATTTATCCGACAGTCCTGAAATTTATCCAACAACCGGATTCAAAATATTACAATCATGAACTTTCAAGATGATTGTTATAAAAAAGAGGAATGAATGACGACCTTTATTGAGAGTTTCACAACAAAACAAGACGAACAGATACATGGTCTATTTGTATTTGTAAATCTTGGAGAGTGTGTTGGTTTATTACGGCCCCACGCACTGTGAATGATACACACGACTCTCCAGTCCAAGCAGAGGTTTGGGTTTGGGGTTAGTTTTTAATTTTAGGTTTTTTATCGGGGTTTCTTTTTTGCAATGGAATTTTTTTTACCCCCAAAAAAGTCCCATCGCAAAAAGAAACCCTAATACATGGATCACGTCACTTCAAAAAAGTACCGCATTCCAGAATATATAGCTTGGCTTAGATCGGTTATCTGCAAATTTGTAGATTTTGGATGATATGGTTTGGGTTTACTGCCCCACTCACTGTGAATAATACACACAGTGCAACCCTTTCGACTTCTCGTTTTCGACGCATAATTGACTGTACTATACTAAAAGTGTTTTTGAAGGTGACGCGAACCATTTGTTTGTAGTCATACTGCGTGGGACGGCCCAAACCATGGTACTAAATACAGACCACGGTCTCGTGCTTTCCTTGGTGTTTGGGTCTGATACTTGTACATTACTTGTACTTTGTACAAGGGGGTTGTTTTCTTGCGACACATAGAAAACTATCTGATCATCTTTTACCACCCTCCCGAGCAGGGTTAGTGGCTCGGCCCAGGAGGACCCTTCTGGGCCGAGCCACTAACCCTGCTCGGGAGGGTGTCTTTTACCTATAACAATGAAACACTAATACTAGTACCAGACACGTACGCTGCCAACACTGTTTTTTCTTTCCTCAATATGCTGTTATCTGATCTTAACCGCCATTGTTCTCATACTGAGACTCGTACGGAATGCAGGAAATCGCACCTCTGTGCCAATCGTCCCTAAGCGGTTGACAAAGGTAATTAGGTGATTTCGAGCTTGGGATTAGGGTGGGTCTCTCGACAACTTTTACGCTTTTATATTAATCTCCAAGCAGATCCCTCTCGGTGGCAAAAAGACAGTATCAAATTGGCCAGGCAGTATCCATTAGCCAGAGAAGCTCCGCGGCCACCGACGGGTGGGGGTCAGGACAAAAAAAACGGCCATATATAAAATGTAACGATCATTCCCCCACAACCTCTGCTTGGAGAGTTCTTTTATATAACGTTAGCCTCTACCAGGCTTGGGGAGGCGGCTGGAAAGAGTAGAAATCGGCCAAATAGAGAGATAAGCATGCCAAGACAGTTCGCCGGCTAGCTTTTATACGGAATTGAATTTTCTAGAAACACAATCACTTAAAAAAATAGTAGGTCATCTTAATACAAATTACAAGATGTCAAATATCCTACGCCAAACGCCATGGACTCGAGAGCGCGATCCCACCAAGGACATTGGAACACACCCGTAGTATGACTACAAACACATGGTTCGCGTCACTTTCAAAACATATTATTATTAATAAGTATAGTACAGTCAATTAATGAGTGGAAAACAGCTCTATAAGAAGCTAGAATGGCTGCACTGTGTGTATTATTCACAGTGAGTGGTGCCGTAAAACCAAAACACTATCATCCAAGATTTACAAATGCAGATAACCGATCTAAGCCAAGCTATGTATTCTGGAATGCGGTACTTTTTTGAAGTGACGTGATCCATGTATATGTTTTCAGAGTGCGTAGAGCAAGGAGCCAGTAAAACAGTTGAGCCCCAGAAGGGCTGCATTGGGTTTTGGGTAATTTTTGGCGTGTTTTTTTTTTTGCTTTGTTAACGGGGTTTCTTTTTGCGATGGGACTTTTTTGGCCGTAATAAACCAACACACTCTCCAAGATTTACAAATACAAATAGACCATGTATCTGTTCGTCTTGTTTTGTTGTGAAACGCCCAATAAAGGTCGTCATTCATTCCTCTTTTTTATAACAATCATCTTGAAAGTTCATGATTGTAATATTTTGAATCCGGTTGTTGGATAAATTTCAGGACTGTCGGATAAATTGTAGGACTGTCGGGCCTGATTGGAAAGGAAAAGATGGTGCGATAATTTTACCTAGCCGTTAGGGCATCAACACTGATCGAGCACAGCTCCTTCGCTGAGCACAGTGCGTTCGCTGAGCACAGTGCGTTCGCTGAGCACAGCCCCTTCGCTGAACACAGCGCCTTCGCTGAACACAGCGCCTTCGCTGAACACAGCGCCTTCGCTGAACACAGCTCCTTCGCTGAGCACAGTGCGTTCGCTGAACACAGCTCCTTCGCTGAGCACAGTGCGTTCGCTGAGCACAGGACGTTCGCTGAGCACAGGACGTTCGCTGAACACAGCGCCTTCGCTGTTGAATTTAGCTCCTTCTCTGTTGAAATTAGTCCCTTCTCTGTTGAATTTAGTTCCTTCGTTGAGCACAAATTTTGGCGTTTTGGTCCTTCGTATCCGGGAGAACAATTATCTACCACACACGACCGCTCCATGTGGTGTGAACATCATACAGCCTTATGAGCCCGAGGTGGACGACGACTCAGCGGCAATCAAAAAGGGCGGAACCACCGGTGTCGGAAACGCAAAAATTCCTTTTCACACGGGGACAAAAGCCGTAAGAGTCGACGTCTATGGTCCAACGTCTGCGCCGTCGTCGGGGGAGGGGTGATTAGAAAGCGGCACCGGTTTGGTTGGTTGTTTATACAAACACACACACCCAGGCACGTTAATAAACGCTTATCAAAAGCGCCAGGAAGCGGTGTTTTTGACAAATGTACGTCTCCCCGTACACCATCGGATGTTCTCACCAGCGGTAAGCCTACAATTTAAGTTGTTGATGTGTTTGTTTTTAACCAAGATCTCATATACAAATAGGTAAATATATCAAAGAATGTTTAGACCTTAGAACAAGACCTTAGATCTAGGCTCAGGTGTACCTAGCCTTGATCAGACCGGTGCTGGAGTACAGTCACGTGCTCTTAGTTGGCTGCAGCAAACAACAGGAGCTGGCTATTGAGAGAGTCCAACGGCGGGCTTTACGGATCATCTCTCTGGGTGGAAGAAGGGAGGTACCCAACCTTCCCACACTCAGGGAACGACGAGAACTGGCAGCCGTGAAGCTTCTCAAAGCCATGCTAAACGCAGACCATCCCCTCCATGACTTGGTGGAGGGACTGACGAGCACGGGGAGACCCTTAAGGAACGCGGGTGGACTCAGGGTTCCCATGGCAAGAACCTCCAGACTGCAGAGGTCATTTTTGCATCAAGCCATCAGACTCTCTAATAATCAATAGCAGACCTAGTGTTGTTTTTTTTATTTTGTACATACTGTAATTGTTATGAATCTGTATGTCCTGTTTGTACCCTCGTTGTATATGTAATGGTCAGCGCAATTCAGCAGTCCATATTGTTCTTTATGTACTGCTGCTAGGCTGACCACTGTTTGAATAAAGAATAAAGAAAGTAGTATTAGTTGACCCACCTATTGTTCTGTACGTGGCATATTTTCGTTGTACCCATGTATAATTGTCTGTATATCTACATGTCTTTGACCTTACAAAAGTCGCTGTACTTTTTGTTGTGTCAATAAAGTTCTATATGATGGCTGCTCCGGTGTTGTTTCATACTAATAGTATATATTGGGGCGAAATAGTTCTAAATTTGACAAAGAAGAGTGACAGATCGGCCAGTGTTGACAAAATAGGGTCGGAGAAAAACTTCTAACGAAATATGTTATCTCTACGTAGTCTTCTTCTTACAAACAGGACAAGTAAAAAAGGACTCCAATCTGTACCCAAAACTACTGTTGAATTTTGATTGGCGAAAGGACACCACTCGAAAGTGTCGAATTTATGGGTCAAACTGTTCAACGGAAATGCGCATGACTTTTGTCCCCGTACTTTTCACACAATGTTACGGACTTTGTATGAATACGTTCTTGTCTGTTACACAAATAACTTTATGAAAAGTCTGCCAATCGTTCCACACGCTTTTTAAGTATACACGGTTACTATAGACAGTATATCTAAGCAGTTATGACGGATAACTTTTACGTATGAAAAGTATGTTAATCGTTTGACTCACTTTCCAAGTATGCACTGTTTACTATAGACAGTATATCTAAGCAGTTATAACACTTCCCCAATAAACACTTTTTTTACTGCATATCTACGCAGTTATGACGGATAACTTTTACGTATGGTATCGTATGACACATTTTCAAAATATACACTGTTTAGATTGTATCTCCACGCCCTTATCATAGACACCTTTTCCGTCCGAAAAGTCTGTTAATACTTTGACAAACTCTCCAAGTATACACTCAGACAGATAACAGACTATTAATAAAATCACAACTCTTGGGGAACAACAGATTTATTGTGAGTAAACTGTGTTACAGAGGATGGAAAACCGGACTTTCGGGCTTGACTCCCGGCCTTCATCGGATGACCACATCTTCCTAGTCCTGTATACAACATAGAAAATGTTCAACAATTAGTCATACCTAAATTTGTTTTTTTACATCTGCCAACATGTAACGCATTATTTGCTGAGATCCATCCAAAATTTCTTCACAAAGCAACAGACTATTTACACTTCGCAAAATTATGTCTGTCCTACGACAATCGACGCTAGGTACTAGCCCGACGACGACTCCAGCAAAGCGCCAGAGTTACGTCACACTGTGATAAACTCTGGTGTCCAACGACACTTGTGTCACCTCCCGAGGTGCCACAGAAAAACCGTGCGGCGTGGCGGGCCCTTTTTAAACGCCAAAAAAATAGGTGTTCTACGTCAGGCGCCGAGCGTCGATCGTCGTACGACAGACAATTTTTGCCCTAATAACACTGAAAGTACATGTATCACAAAGTACACGTATGGCATCAATTTCTTAGTTGAAATACCGCCCTAAAACATATTTTTCCAAAATATTATACTTTTCTTAATGTACAGTAAAGGCGGACCTACGTTTTTCACATAAATCCATAAGTCCACACCGGTAGGATGACTCCAGATGAAGTGCAACTTCGGATGTCTCCACGAGGTCTATGCCATGTTCACGGGCACTGTAGAACAATACACAAAGTGAAATGTCAATTGTATGTAGCCAGCTTTTTGCGTCTATGTTGGCAATTTCACTGAAATTATACAACAATTACGCACCGGCCCTCCCCCGGTAAATTTCGTAAGGTCCCTAAGGATGGGGGGGGGGCACTAGGTCGGAGAAATCTCACGCAATGGGACGGCAAAAGAAAAATAAGAAAAGACGGGGAGGGCCAGGGAAAACCTTTTATCATTAATTCGTATACCTTTCCAATGCTTTGAGAACTAGGGAAATACACGTTATAGACCTTGGCAACCGGTGACGATAACCTTAAATGCGTGTGACCTTACCTAGAAATATCATTAAAAAACTTGCCCCTGAAAATGATTGAAATAGCGACACATAGCGCCTTTGTCGCTAGAATTGCTTAGCCGTATCTTCCGGCCCCCAATCGGCCGCCTCTATCCAGCCTGTGGGTCGCTCGGCTGGTAGCATTTAAAAAGATAAACAAAGGTATACATATAAATCATTATTGATTGTTTATAGTATTAATTATGATGTAGTTTGGGGGACAGTTGTAATGTTTCAGAAAGGCGGGAGGGCCTAGGAAAGTTTTCTTATAGCGGGGGGAGAGCCAGGGAAAAATAGTTATGAGGGGGGAGGGCCAGAAATAAACCTTTTCTGTCGGCCTTGCATAAGTTGATAAGAAGCGAAAAAGCTTATTATCATGTCTGTCCTCTATGCTCAAGCCATAAAGTCACTGATCTAGGAATTCAAAGCTATCAAAAATATGCTATAGATCACTTACCAATCCGCGATGTGAGTGGCTCGGGGCGGATCGATCTCCTGGATTTGGCCTAAACGAGTCCGGATCACTTCCGTTCCCTGAAAAGGAATAACAAATTAACCTTAGTACACCGCGTTTTCACAGCAACAGCTCAAAAACACTAAAAGCATTTACTTTACAAATGCAATAGACCTCTACTGATCAGGTGGACTATAGTTCAAGGAACTAAATTGTCCTAACATTACCTAACTTTAAAAAATCTTTTAAAGAGGGAGGGATTTATTATATTTACCCCGAGTTCCTCGTACACGGAATCCAGCAGATGTACCCATCCTACGCAGACAAAAGTTGACACGGGCATCTCTGCGAGCCGAGCAGTGTCCGAGTGTTCTAGTTTTTGTCCGTCGGATTTGGTAAACTTGGATGGCAGAACTTGGCGGATCGAAACGGATAAGCGACTGCTTTGCAGAGGGACGAACAACAAACTGATGCTGACAAGCCTACGATGACGGTGACCGTCATAAATCAATCAGCTAACAGCTGTTTTGTTCTTTCTACCAAACGCTTAGTTAGTAAGTCTACATCATCTTCTGTTAGAAGGATGTCCGCCACAGTTAAGCTCTCTCGCTTCCCCAGCATTGAAAAAATTCACACGATCAATATTGAGTACTGATAATAAAACAACCAATGTGCAAAAAAGTGGTCAATCTGAAATTTACTTTCGGTTCAGCCTTTTAAGCGACTTAAATGTCATTTTGTGTTGATTTGGTACATTAGCTGTGTGTACAGTCAATGCTTATATGATTATATCTGGGCATTTTCTCCTAGATCTTCAGCCGGAAGGTAGCGAACACGCACCACCAGGCGTGTTGTCCGATTCAACATCTCTGCATGGTGTTCTGAAAGTATAAAAAAAAGAGCAAGGTTGACTCATGGTAGATCAGCACACAATACCGACACTACATACAAAGAAAAAATAACAATCATCAGTTATGTCTCCATTTATTTCAATTCTATCTTTTTAAAAAGTTCTTTCTAGATCTAGTCACAGGGACCGAAATTCGTTTTTTTATAAGGTGCACTGGTGCACCTAACCACTAAAATTAGGTGCACCAAATTTTTTTTTGGGCGGCATGTTTGGCCGGAGACGGCATGTTTGGCGCGGACTGTAGATGTCGGCCATAGTCTCTGGACGAAGGGGAAATGCGGCATGGGCGCGGACGGTAGATGTCGTCCCTACGAGTCTCCATCTATTTTGTCACCCTTTCCTGCGACCTATTGTGTACTTGTGTTTCACATTCAGCCGTTTGCTGAGGTCGTTTCCAAAGCGATCTCTCACCCGATTTGTCTTCTGGTTCTTTCCTGGGAACATCCCCTTTGACCACGCCCCTCTCGTTACTCGGCCTCTTATGCTTTTTCCAAGGTGAACTGTGTCCTGGAGTGCTGTCAGTTTTGTCCCGCCTCCTCCATCATCACCTCTTGAAGGCCGGTGGTGCAGCTGCTGTCTCCATCGGTGACATTCTCGCTTACAAGTGTCTTCACAGGCCCAGACAAGAGTTTCTTGCCAATGTCCCTTGCTGCTGGTGCCTCGCGTGTCCCTTTTCCTACGTCACATCTCACGCGCCTGCACCGTGCGTTTATTATCCGGTTTAGGGCCTTGACAAATGCCGGTGCATTGGGGTCTCGCCCGTACTTTGAAGAGGTGATGATATACATGATGGGAAAATATTGGAAACGTTGTTTCCGGACACTGGCATTCCGCCTCTCCTCTTCTTAGCCTCCCTGTACCGCTTGTTGTTTACTTGCTTGACGTTGGTTGGCTGTACTGCTAGTGGCAGTTCCTCTTTCAGCCTCCGAAATGCTATGCTAGGTATAACATCACGGGCAGCAGCACCTAAAGTCATAACAACACACTAGGCCATAATTAGAGATGTAAGGTTTACTGTACATTTTCTTTAGACAAAAAACTATCTTATTTCAATCTTTCCATTGAAGATCTCATCACCATACAAAGGGTTGGAGTACCGTGCACCAGTCTGGCATCCGGGACTCAGCTGTGCACAGTCGGAAAATTCGAACCAGTAGAGTGGACAGCAGTTAAAGCTTATTGCGTATTGGTATAAATTATTTTGTGCAGAGTACAATTGCAAACTGTTTGTAAACATGTGATATTCCTACAGTGTGGTTACCTCAAATAAACATTGATTTGAGCCATGCAATTCACATAACAAAATTAACCTGATTCACTTCATAGGTAAACTTACCGATTTTCTCCATTGTTTCACCTCGACACCGCACATCTGCTGAATCCGGGTCATGTGAATTCCCATGCGGGTTGTCCCCTGGGTATGTGCCTGCAATACAACATGATGATTTAGCCTGATAGTGATGGCCATTGATATGACACCATGAACCATATTGCTAGATTCACTTGGCATGGTGTAGTCGGTTATTCAACACTGTAACTTTGTATCTAAATTGAGCAAATACCAATGACTAGTCTGTGCAAGTTTTTTTACCATGTTGAAATAGCAGACTATTGGCCACTTAGGTCATTTGCTGAGTCTAATCTTTGAACTGGTCTCAGGAAAGGACAAACCATAGCACAATTTGTTTCACACAGACTTCAGCATAGATAAAACATTAATTGCTTGTAAGTACTTGCATTGAACAGCTCAGCCAGTGAAAATATTATGAGCCAACTGTTCCTTTTTTCGGGGAGATGCACTTGGATTAATTGGACAAGGATATATGTAACCTGATATTAACAGCTGAGACAATTATTAATCGTACATGATATAGACCTGCAACACTCTGCAATCCTCTATTCATTCGTCCTCATCTATACCAGAAATCCATTTAATATGTATTACAGTGTTACGCTTAAACGTAAGTAGTAAACAATTATGGCTGCTCAGAACAACAAAAAAAAACTGACCTTCCATAAAACTCCACAATCCCACTGGTCAGCAAGTAGGTCGGTCTTAAGCTGATGACATCGTCCAGCTTTTACAGTACAGCGCCATGAACTGTCACTTAATAGGCTGAGGTTGGTCAGCAATCTGAAAAGAAAACAATTTGTATTTGTTACTTCAAACCAGATAGGTGATGACAACAGGGAAGTCTTTCAAAACAAACATCTATTGCCATCTTCTGTCGAGGTATGTCCAGTAACAGGGTGAAATGTACGAAGTTAGCGTACAATTTCCAAATTGAATAGTTAATATTGGTAATGGTAGGTGTAGGGGAAATTTAGGGGAAAACTTTCAAGTTGTTAACTAAAATGATGTCCTCTCCCCCATAACAAGTACATACATGTATCAACAATATTATGTCAATGTAATAATATATAATTTTAATGCATTGCAGATTATCTGTTGATACTGACGTTATGTTCGGCACGATCCTGTGTACTGTTGTCTTGTGCACAGCACACAAATGTCAGCTCCTCCCACTTCTCAGATTCAGGCACGGGTATGCACTTGTGGTACAAAATAAGCCCCTCATGCCAGGTACATGTAGTTCTAGGTGATCACGTTGATTATTAACCTGTCAGCACCTTGCTAGCTGTCCATCATGTCTGCTGACAGTGCCTTGGACCAGCCTGGGCGTCCATGTCGAAATGTGAGTCATCTTCTTTCCTCTTACGTTTTCCCTTCCCTTTGGCCTTTCCTCTTCCTTTCCCTTTACCATTCTGTGTTGGCTGTCTTTTTTCTTCCTGGATCTCCAGTGCCACTTCAGTTGAGGCTGCCTCGAGCTCTGCAATGCCTGCTTGTATCGTCTCCGACTGCCGCATGCATTCAGTACCTGTAAGGTGCAAAGGAGCCCTGTTACAAAACGGATGACACCCAGGCTATATGTGTATGTGTGTGTATATTCAAATTTATTATATTATAAATGTTTACAAATCTTTTTACTTATATAACAATGAATACATCTTTTGCCCCTTTTTGCATGTTTTGAAGGCGGAGTTGAAAACGTAGAGCAAAATGGTATTTTAAGTGCTACGATCTCCCTTATAAGAAATTTTCCTGGTATGCAAAGTAAACATATTTGCCTTTAAAAGGTAGTCATGCTTTGGAGCAGTAAGATAGTTGAAATTCATAGCATTTTGGTGTTAAAAAGGTAAATCAATAGCTTTTCGAGACATGCTGTTCATAGTCAAGCAAACAAACAAATGCTACCCGGAAACATTGCCACCTCGATGATGGTACTTTATGTAATTATATATTTATCAAAATCATCAATGTCATGGTTAGGGCATAAGAAGCGCAAGTTGTGCAGTTCTACTGGTAATCCGTACCTCACATACACCACTGTGGGGTGCCCCTCCCTCAGTCTGAGGGAGGGACGCGCTCCTAAAGTTTAACCATCTTATAAGGGCGTATCAATGCAATGACACTGCTGTTATAGGTGTGAACACTCCTTTTTTTCTGCCTCGGTTTCCTGCCGAACTTGCATCACCGATCGGCTTCTGCATCCCAGCTACTCCTGCACACAACATACAAGATACAAAGCAATTAATTGATTACTGAGATCCATTCAATATTTATCACCAAAGCGACAGACTAATAACACTGAAAAGTTACTTCTTGGCGTAGTTGAACAATCTGTCTATCATAGCCAAGTCTGTGCCCTATGCTTTTATAAATATATGGCAAGTATGGCATAATTTTTTTAGTAACGTATGTCTCCCTACATTGCGAAAGTCGCTGTACTTCGAAAGTCAATAGTAGTCATTTTTATTAATTAACACTACCGGGCTAACTTCGCCCCAACTTTTGTGGTCTGGCGCCGGCTCGCCGCTCACATTCGCTCGGACGTCTCTGGTTCTTGGCCAAACTATTTCCTTTTTTCTGAATGTACAATAAAGGCGGACCTACCTTCTTCATGTAGACAGATACCCAGAAATCTACTCCTGAAGCGTGGTACCAGTTCAGTTCGAGCCTGATTTTGGTCCCGGCCCTGACCCGAATTCCGGCGTTCAGTCGGGCACTGCAGGATTAAAAGAAAGTAATTAGATTTCAACCACTTTTCTACAGCCCTATATTTATATATCTGCTGCTGATTTTTTTATGTATTAGTTTTTAGTACTATATTACACCCATGAGCATGTTGAGTGGATTTGTTAGACTAATCCTGCACATTTCTGATAAATGGTATTCCTTTAGATGTTCGCTTGCTGTGCAACTGTGTAGTATCAAGGACCTTCCTGTATGTAACTGTTTGAAAATAATGATACATAGATACAGTGTAGTGACAAAGAAGAGGCAAATAATATCCTTACACTTCTTCATCTTTTCAGCTGAGATCTGTCCAATCCCAGCAGCAGAACATACCCTGGCATACTGATTGGGCAAAATGCCACTGGACCTGTACCCATGTGCCAGCCTGTAATAGGAAAGATATACATCCCTTACCTATGAAATTTTCAACAACTAGCAGGTGCATTGAAACAAAAGTACGTTGCTAAAGAACAACACTAAAAACTTTTTATTTCTTTTATTAATTTTCATTGAATTTTTTAATAGAATTGCATTGGAACTACATGTATGATACTATGTGTATACCCTGCAAATTTACTCTGTTTGGAAATCATTCCCTATATATGTAGCTTATCACTTTGTCATAACAGAATATCGATACAATTGCAGTGAAATAACGGGGACTAGATTGGGTCATGTTTATATATGGGTATGTCTAATATGAAACAGCATCACGTATATGGAAAGACCCCCAACTCCAAACGGTCTAGTCCATTACCATCATCCTTTGCGATGCTTGGAACTGCTAGCCAGAAAACAGCATCGTGTTACTTTACTGGGGATTTCTCACTTACCTCAAGTTGGCTAAAATGGTATACCGACGTGTGGTGACGATGTCCACTGATACTGGCACCCGACCCTGGATCGGAAAGTTGTGATGGCGACACGGCGTGAGGCTTCTCAAGGTCAGCTCCTCCCGGCACCGCTCTCCGTGTTGATAGATGGTGGCCACCAAGTGCCGCAGTGAGTCTTCGGCGAGAACACAGAGCCGCTGTCCTTCCCTCTCCATGGGGCAGACCTGATGCTGCGGGATGGTGGGTCTCGGGGTGCTGCTGGACGCTGTGGTCCGTTTTTTCGTGTACAAGTACACACTTTTACTGCTTAAAAAAACAAGAAACAAACAAAAAACGGAGCAACAATCAGCCAAAATAAGCCCCTCATGCCAGGTACATGTAGTTTTGGATGATCACGTTGATTATCAACCATCAGGTCTGCTGACAGTGCCTTGGGCCAGCCTTTTGTCTGGCCTACCTTGAAGTGCAGCTGTCCGTCCATGTCGAAATGTGAGCCATCTTCTTTCCCCTTCTGTTTTCCCTTCCCTCTTCCTTTCCCTTTGATCTCTAATCAGCCGGCCCAAACTGAAGATGTCTGAGTAGACTGACACAGGTCATCCTGTAGCCACCTCTGGGGCGATGTGTTCGGACACCGGCTCCCCGGGCTGGATGTCCAGTTGGGTGGGCCGGGTGATCCAGCAGGCTATGCCAAAATCTTCTCTCCAACCTTTCTGATCACGTTGTCGCTTTATAACAATAGAAGGAAATAGGGTCATTAGGAGTACATTCGAGAGCATCAGTTATATATTGCAGTCATTAGACCACGCCAATTTTGTATCTTGGTTTTCGGATTTTTGGTTAGAAAGTGAGGTAATAGAACAAGATCAAAATGGAGTCCCTGAAGGGTTAAACATGGGTCATACCACATGCACCTCCTGATAATGTGTGCATCCAAACACTGTCTTTCCCCTCAGGCTCTGTTCGCATATTGTTTACCCAGTTACCACTTTTTATAGAAACCGAAAACCTTTAAATTAAATTGCTGTAGCCTTAATGACACAATAAGTATTGATAACAAACAGGTATTAACACATTTCATACAAAACCTGGTCATTAACAAGATATGCCGGACAACATGTAAATCTCCTTGCAATTATCCAGACTCAAGTGTATGGGGAAATAGTGTTTACCACTGAAAGATGGCTTTACTACTACATGTAAATCTATCAACAATACAATGCACTGCCTCATACATAGTACATAGTTCTTTTTTACAACTCAGCACAGGAAAGTCCCTAATCTCTCTTCTTTGCTTCCCTTCCCTTCCCGAACTTATGTCCCTGTTTTCCCGGACACCTGGCCACGAGGTGATCCAGGACTCCACATCCATAGCATCTTCTCCCTCTGGACTGCTGAGGGGATCAAATGGGCCGTCTGGGCGCTGCATATATCCCTGAAGATTGCCCTCACTCACAGGTTACCTCTCTGCAGCCCGTCTACCGTCGCTTGTTAAGTCCTAACCATTTTGAGCAGGTCCTATAAAAATGACAAGAGTGGAGTCTTTGTAGTTGTCCAAAGTAAGGTGATACCCTTTGTTGAGAAGGTCAGCTTCCGCCATCAGTCGCATCACTAGCGCATAAGTCGCTCCAAGCGGGTGCACAACAGCTCCGGGATGACGTGACTCCTGTACACTTCGAACCTGCTGATGTAGCCATTTGTACTGTCGGCCAGAACCCAGAGCTTAATCCCAAATCTAGAGTGCCCAGAACCATGCTCCTGCTGGCCTAGCGTCCCCAGTCTGTCGAGGCGCTTCCGTCGTTTGAGAAGAGACTTCAGTAGATTATTCATGTGCTCTAGCCTGAGGTCACCTGCAATGTTCTCCCCCCCCTGGTGTTGACAAACCTGTTCCACAGAAGAAAATGTGCCATCCTTAAATAACGAGCTACTCTCTCGCCATCACCCTCTTTCGTCACGTCTTGAATATTAGTCAGCAGCAGCGACATTCCTAACTTAGCATTGTGATAGTTGAAGACGTAGTGTTCCTTGGATGTGTCGCTACTACTTTCTACTGTCTCATTCACTACAAGGTTGTGCTCCTTCAGCTCATGTGTGACTCTAGCCTTCGGTCGGACCATCTCTTTTTTTTTACCTCCATGGTCGGACATACACTCTATCACATCCTTCATGCCTATATTTCAGAACAGTGGCTACTTTCTGTAGCGATGCGGATGTCTTATGCAAACACCTTCTGGTGTGCTTGTCTCCGCTCAGGACCATTTCTGAAACGATAGCTTCAGGTGGATCTTTTTGTTACCAGTCCTTCGCGACTTCGCATGTACAGCGTGGGAAAGGAAAGAGGCAAGAATTTTTGTCAGTATTGTAACGTTACAGATCTGATGATAACTTGTACATACTAGTCCACGTGTTGTACTTTTAACTGTATGATGAGTCCCTAGAATACATTGTATATTGCAACTGATCTTTTTGGTCTACATATACAAATGATTCATGGTAAGCTGTTTTTAATACTTCCATATCTCTATGGAATTTAATACAAAATTGTTGTTTGTTTGTTTGTTTGTCTGCTTTTAGCATTTGGACTATGTCTAGACTCTATATACAAATTGAAGGCGGATGAGAACATTTGTGATGTTATCCTCTATCTTGTTATGTCCCATGTCTGCTATGTTGCTGCGACCACCATTCAAGTCTGCTGCCTATCCCACCACTGTTTTCTATGTCCGAGTATAGTTTCCCCTGTCGGTTTTTTTTTAATGGATTTCCTCCATTTCCATACACAACTAGTCTGCAATGGTTACAGTTGGCTGCCATTTCATGGACAGTAGTATGTCAACAAAATCTCTTTCTCCTCAAAGGAGAACCCTTACAGCAAAGACAACACTATTTGGGCATGCTGCAACAAGTAATCCAGTTTGATTGTTTGAACGTTGTTGTACACACTGTAGAAGTTTGAAGCTGTGGTTCTGCCTCGGCGAGTCATACTTCAGATCGTGGAGTTACTCAGACTCCTGGTAGCTCTCTCCATAACTTGATCCCTTAAGAGCATGGAAACAATTATGATATGCTCATGAATGTTTATATTCAGAAACAAGTGCTCCGAGTACATAAACTGACGTCATGTACAAAATTTAAGGCAACATCCAGATAGCAAACGCTGAAAAAGTCTTTGAGCAGCAATTCAGCAGAAGGTAAAAGGGAAACCAAATTACAATGCTTTCAATACAAGATCATTCATGACTACCTGTGCACAAATAGTTGGTTAAGAAAATCAAATCTAGTAAAAACGGGCTAATGTAACAATTGCACAGATATTAAAACACACTATTGAACATTTACTCCTGTACAGTATAGATGTTTAAATATATTATCATGTCATAACATGTCTCTCCAACTTACTGGTAGAGGGAAATGTTTTCAAGCAATTCCTACATTCAAAGGAACTACTGTTCTTTGCATGATGTTTTTCCTGGTGATAGTAGAGAGCGGCCACGCAGGTGAACTCGCTGTCACAACCATCTGTTTTGCACTTTTGTACTAACCACATAACACACATCAAGGCATGCAGCTGTGAGGTAGTACTAGTATCCTGCAATTTTTGAGGCTGCGGGTCAATGCCCTGAAATTGCTGAGGCCATGGATTAATGTTTTTAAATGCTTGAGGCTGTGGGGTTGTGTCATGTAAGATCATGTAACACAAGCAATGCATCCTAGGGGTGGTGAGGAGATGGGAGAAAGGGGTCTGCAAGCTGTGCAGTTGAGAGTCCCCCAAGAGGTGGATCTGTTTGTCACCTATTAAAGTCATGTTCATGGACCGACTCTCAATGAGTTCCATGAAATGGGGAAGTGGGTTATATTCTAAGGAGAAATGCAAATAATAGAATTTTCAAGGTTTAAACCAAAGGTATAGCTGTTTATATAGATTACGAGATATGTGACACCTCTGTTGATGCTGGTGTACAATGTTGGTCAACCGAAAAGAAAGGTACTTACTAAAACTGACATTGCCAGCCAGACTCAGGTGGAGACCATCACGGGCAAACATTGCCCGTCGAGCCTGACTGCCGTTGTCTAAGAAAATCACACCCTGGCGAGAACATAAGTTTGACAAAAGATCATTCAACTCAATGCGCTTCCCGTCAAGGGAGTCAAACCTACGTAAAACACTAGAAATAACGACAGAAGCTGACGGGAAACGAGACTTGGTAATAGAAATCAAAGAACTGAAATCATCAATAGTCCGACTCAGTGGACGGTGCATGTGGAGGTTGTTTGTCCCCACATGCACGTACACAACGTCGGGCTCAACAAAAGGGTAAAACAAAATATCACGGGACAAATCATAGACAGAAGCTCCAGGGTGTGCATTAACAGAAAACAAAAAACCAGGAGGGAACGAAACATGGCTGCCAACATGTTTGCACATAGAGTCGCTGAAGGCTAGGATGATCTGAAACCAAGGATATAAAGAGCATGTTAACTTAGTATATACATGTATGTACATGCATAATGTATGTATGTATGTATGTATGTATGTTATATATATATAACATTTATTTATAGGCATTTTGCTTGCACAAAAACGCATCAGTTAGCAAGAAAGTCTGTATGTATGTAACTTATGCATATTATATATATAACAATGTGGAACAGCACTATATTAATATTTTGTTACTTGAAGATTCCAGTTCCTTGCCTCATGAGAGACACTTTCTTACAACCTTGAGACAATATTTTTGGATGTTGAACTTTAATGACGATGTTGAAAACTCACGCTGAACCTCCGTTGTCAAATAAATTTGTTTTGACTACAGTCACGTGATTAAACTTGGCGGGAAATTTGCAACCTGTCTTCTACAGTACATTCATGCCCTTGATAGAATTAACTTACGTTTTAAAATCATCACCCATCACTTAGAACTCTTATAGTGCCACGAAAATTCAACTATGTCTTCAGAAATCAGCTAAAAATCGAGTCAACGAAATAAAGGACCTACTAAACGCTTGACTGAAATAACTGATCGTGAACCATGACAGCAAAAAATATCACTGAAAATATGACCTCAGTAAACATTCAATTGCAAACCTATCCAAACCTCAAACCAACTTGACATTCATATCAGATATAAGCTGATAGTTCGACGCTCACAGTTCACACTTCGTTTTGTACAAATTCAATGACGCAATGCATTTGCCCCCAAATTGAAATCCGACTGAAAATTTGACGAATACAAGTGCCGCCATTTTGAAAAATATACACTCTACAAAGATTAGGCCAAAAGATATAAAAGATCTCACTAAAATCCCTCAAAAACTATGAGTATCGGGAGCCTATGACATTGACGTGCTGTACTTACCGCCATCTTGGTCCAAGAGGGGGTTTCCCGGCAGCACAAGCGACTGAAACGCGGGGTGAAATTTCATCCGGGCGGCCCGAGAAAGCATCGTCCATAGCAACGGCGTTGCTATGGACGGCGGAGTGATACGCACTGCAAAGAAAACTCGTTCGAAATGCGTTCCATCATAGTAGTGGCGTGCCGGCTGCCTATGACATCAAAATTGTGTTATTGTGTACATTCCATTCGAGTGAGGTGTTTCCTTTGTTGTCTGTGCTACATTGATTGTATTGTAAATTTATGAGTGTACTATGGTAGTAAGCATACAGCTTGGTCGTTACCCTGAATTCTCTGTCCACGGGGCAGACCTGATATTGCGGGACGATGGGTCTCTAGGTGGTGCTGGATGACGTGGACTGTTCTATGGTGTACAGGTAGTGGTCCAGAAGGGCGGTTATCATGTCCTTTGTCGTCGTACCGTCCGCGTCTCCCGTCAGCATCTTCACACGCGGTATTTTACTCGCCATGTCTTCTCTCTCCGCCTCTACAGATTCCCGCGTTCCTGGGAACAGGCACTCCAGCGTTTTTTTGACGTTTGGGAAATGTTGCCACTCTTCAGCTTCTTCTTCCGTGATAACGGGGCATTAATATTACCATAGACGGGCACGAGAGGTGGCCTCAGCGGCAGAACACCTTCATCTATTCTCGTACATGCTGTAGAAAAACGCGCTTCACCCGCAGCTTGTGAACGTCGACGCAACCGTATGAAAGATTCTCTGGAGTGGAGAACAAAATTGGCGACTTTGTCTTGATGCCATAGGTCACGTCCTGGAGGTGTGGCTGTGTGTGGAATGCCAGGAAATGATCTGTCTTGACTGGGTTTAACCGTGTTCTGTATATTTGTTGTTGTTGTAGTACAGGTTTTCCTGGTCCTGCCTCAGCTGCGTGGGCCCTAGCTTGATCAGTTCTCCACTTGGATAGCCCAGGGATAAGCTCTTGGAGGTCCTGCTTACTGTAATCGTCGGCAAAATGAGACACGATCTGTTGCCTTGTCTGCAAGGTACCGGCTTGTTGGTAAGCTTTGACTAACGTCTGCACAGTTTGATGGTCCCACATCTTCTTTTGTGCTGGTGGCTCTTCGTAGCTTGGACAGGTATGACTGTATCATCTGTTTCGTTTTCTAGTTTTGATCCTCTGAAATACTTAACTTGAATTTAACATGTACTCCTTATGCCTGTTTCAATATTCCTGATTATGCTGATACAAGCATCTGTCGTCCTCACATTGACACGTGCACATGATAGTAAAAAATAGTCAAATGTATTTAGGGTGATGTCAATATTACCTTACCGTAAGTATCCAAACATAACCTTCTGCTCCATCTCCTTGAAGCCATGGTCTTGCTTGGCTCTCCTTACAATGTGGTTTATGTCTTCTTGACTGAGGTCGCTGTATTTGTCTTCTGTTATGTCAATGCCACCCTCCTTCAAATGTCTACATGGTTGAGCGATGTACGCCATATTTCTTGGCAAGGTCTGTTATCGTGTAGTCTATCTCTATGATGTGATGTAGGATATCATCGACGTCATGTTCTTCCTTGGACGCCCTGGACCATCTCCCCTCACATCTGACACGGGTGAAAAACTATCAGATGATGCTTGTAAACAGCAGTTGCCTGCTTGAAGGGAAGCTTTCTTATCGGACCATTGGTGTAGAAGACGACGTATTCTCCTGCTACTTGTGCAATCCCATACTGAAACTCATCCTCGGCAGAATACTACAAGCTCTGTGTTTTTTTGTTACCTTCGTTGTCAGAACCAGAATGCGTTCTATAAATACATTTACTTCCGCTATGTCCTCTGTTTCACCTCTTCTCTCACAATCTATTATCAGCCTGGCAAGATGTAAATGTGTCGCAGTTTCTCTCTGTAAGATAAATCCAAGTTGACCTTAGGATCATGGGCTTATTCATTTCAGCACAAACGAATATCACATGAGCATTGTGTTGCATGAGTAGCCAAGTGACGTCATACCAGCAAAATTAATTAAGATGTCTGTCCACTTTAATTTCTAATTATCCACCATAATCACTGTTACCGGGGCGGTCGTCTGAGGTGGGAGGGCCTTTTAATCGGGGGAAAGTGTAGGGAAATTTTTTTCCATTCAACGTTTTTATACAATTTTAAACTTGATTGATCGAATGGCGGAAACCTAGCCGAAAAACAAAAAAGGGTAATTTTTGCTCATTTTTGCGATCTTCAACTGCACTTCCCGAGGTTCTCTTACTTGTCAGGATTACGAAGACATATATTTTTGCCTGGTTTTGCCGATCCTGACTGCACAATAAGTTTTTCTGTGAACCACGCTGACTGAGAACTCTCAGTACTCGCCTAACAACACAATCTTACCTACATTTTTTAAATATACCCCCATACCCCACACTCAACGCTGTGACTGCCACGACCACCCTTACATGTGCCCCTTCTGAGTAATGAGTTAACAAAACGGTCCTTGTGCCTCTTGAGTGTGGCACTTATGGTACATGCCTAACATCATAGTAAGGTATCTTTACATATTTTTACAGTTACAGTTTTAAACTGTAAATATGCTACAAATTTTTTTACCTTGAAATGAGCACAATTTTTTTGTAAATTCTTCGCAATTCAGACTTTTGTCTGCAATGTGGTATTTTGAATACAGTTTCAAAGTTTCAAATCTTTTACCTGCCCAGGCCCTTGCCTCTAACTCTGATAGGAGATGAGAAAATACTTTGCCCACTGCTTTCAGAGATCGACAGTATATTATAATGTTCTCTATGATCCTCTATGTCAAGTCCTTTGTTGAAAATTTCCTTCACAACCCACGCAAGACAGGCAAACTTGTCATAGGAAATCTGTACAAGTGACAGTCTTATGTTTGTCGTATTAGTTTGAACATGAAAAACAATGCCCTTGTTGTTCTCGCTTTTATCACTATATCGTTTCTCTCATACAACATCTCTCTTCTTCTGTTCCATGCATGAAAGGAGAAAGGAGTGCTGACTTCCATTACGGCTGCAGCTTTCGTTGTCAATGACTTAAACCTTAATTGTAGTTGAACATGTTTTATGACACACCCTTTCCTTTTGCGTATCTTTCACTATGGCTTTCAACTGCTCCTTTGTCAGGTGTTCATGAGGCACCTTCGAATTGTGTGAGATGTTCATGTCTGGTTTGTCTTTGCTTTGTCCTCTTTATTGGGGTTCTGGCATGTTCTTGGCATCTCATGCCTCTTTCCGGATGTGTCAGCACTTGGCGTGGCATCCACCACTCGGCTCTCCAAATCCGAAACCCACTCTGTATAAATAATGAAAAGGTACATGGTCCAATACGTGAGATGAGAAGGTGCATTCATGATTTTAACTATTTAGTCAATTAACGGCGCATGTGACGTTATGTCAAAATACATTGCATCATAATTGACCTAATCGAGTATCTTTTTTGTAATCAATATTTTATTGGATCTGGCAAAAACGATTGAAGAACCAGATGACCAAAATTAGCAGGATGTAACAAGGTAAAAAAAAAAACTCTACAATTATGGCCTCTATTGTACTCATGTGACCAAACTTTGCCAGAGCTGCCAACCGTAACTGTTTATGAACATATGAAAGCATTTTCACCTTACAACTTCATCATCAATTATAAAATTAAAATGTACTTACCCCACTTCCTGTTCATGACTTCCCTCACTTTGCTTCTTAGGGTCTGGACATCATTCTTCCTTTTGAGTCCGCCTGTAAGAAATGGCTCCCAAGTTAATAATCTGTATCTATATGCATTTCCCATCCAAGTACAGGAGGGCAATATTACAATTGTTACATTTATCTAGATGTTTTCCTAATGCTTAGTATTTATAACACATCAACTCCATTTAACATCAGTTAGAACCAAAATAGTTTGCCTGGGGAATGTGGTGTTTAATTGTACTTACTTATGTTACCATTAGACAACCGTCGCAAACTGTTCCGGCAGAGAGACGTTGCTCTTGATCATGAGATAATCCTCCCCCTTTGTAGTTCCACGGTCATAGATCTCTGCAGTCTCCGGGTCAAAGAAAATAGCAAAACCGTCCCATCCACAGGTTTGTAGGTCTTAAACCTATAAATGTTTGTAGTGAGTCTATGGTGAACAGGTGTTCCTATAAAATTTAAGGTAATACTTGAACTGGAAAGCTTTACCCTATTATATACTACAACCTTTTTAAACAAATGCAATAAAACTGTCTTACGCCGAAGGGCGGTTTTACCGGCAATACAAAGACAGAATACAAATGACAAATCAGCCAATGACAATGTTGAACATCCTGGTGTCAATCTTCACCTCGCCAAGGATCTGAAAAAAGAGAACGTTAAATTGTTGCAATGTGCATTTTATAAGTCGTTTACCAATATAACGCCTTTTTATTATTCTTACAAATTTTATATTTTACTCTGTTCCATTTCTTCTACCTCGGCGACAATAAAGAACGGTGGCGGTCAGGTAAAAATTCCAACGCTACGAACCACGGGCAAAACTGAGCCAAAAGAGGGAAATTTCCAACACTAAAGACTTAAGTGCTAAAGATTACTGTCACCTTGCCTGTCCCTAAATTCCCCTGAGGACATAACGTTGTCATCACCCTAAAATTACAGACAATGACTCCATTTTTATGGGCTGAGGACTAAGCAGCAAATTTTAGCAACCATTGTGTTATCTATATTGTCTAATTTTGACTTCAACCCTGGTTTTGCATTGGAAGCGATTCTGCTTGATTATAGAGTCTTTAAACAATCTTTGACCAATTCAAAGTAGTTGAAAAGTTGCAAAAACTGACTTCAATTTCACTTTTTTAGTTTCTAATACTTAAGTGTTCCCATCACCTCAACTGTTTTGTTATCCAAGCATCTACTACATTGTATGATTTTTTTTCCAGACATATTAAATAACAGATTGTAGGATTGTAACCTGATTGTAGGAAGAAACAGTTACTTCTTCCACAACCTTAACATTGTCAGGATCCCATCGTGGTGTTTTCCTGCACAAGACTGGCCTTGGCTGCAGTGAGGTCTGCAAGAGAGACAACAATTATTCAACTGTACCTTACCTAACCTCACCAAACCCATAGCTAGACGTCAACCATAGGGGCAGCATAACATTCAATAATTACAACTTAATCTACAATCTTATTATAAAACAGTGAAGGAGAGTAGAGACACCCACATGTGGCTTTTAAGATTTTGCCAGTAAGAGCTTAGTTTGAAAAGAAAGACTGCTGTTACACAGACAATTACTTCAATATCATATCAACTTAAAAAGGTTAATCTTCCCGTGATAATTCTCTGTTGTGCCTATCAACTTTTGAGCACATGTCAGTGCTGTGGTTTTACCATAGCACGACTGGTCACTGAATGCAACCACTACGGGGACAGTCCCATCGGGACTAATGGTCATCATGTGTCTCATAGTGGACAGAAGCAGTCATCCCTGCCACCAACATCAGCGCAGCATGGAGGTTGGCTGTCAGGAGGTTGCGCATGGCTTTGAAGAGCTCCTGGATACTTTCACCATCATCCACATCTGAATCCAAAGAAAAAAAAAGATATTTACTTTCCAAGTGCAGTAAACGAATATATGAACAGTTGCTTTCTCTTAAACAGGTTACAATGCAAAAATGTGTCCAAGCTGGCTATTTTTCAATCAAATACACTGTGAACCTGTTGCTTCCAGTTAATGAAGCTTGGCTCAACCAAACTATGTAACAATTCCGCAATGACCAAACTCTTGGAAAGACATATTCGAGGAATTGAGGCAGGGTCACTTTTCTCTCGCAAAGTATTTTTACGCAAACAATTCTTTGAATAAAATGCTTCTAAAACCCCTTTAAAACCCGGCCTTAAAACACACATGGTAACATGTATTGCAGGGAACTAATTGATGTATGCTCGGCTGCCAATATGATTATGGCAAATAAAAGGACTGTTGGGGGATCTCCAAGGAAAAAGGACATCCTGAAATGAAATGAGACAGTCTTGTATATAGTATTATGCACCTGCATAAATTATATATACGTGTGCATATGTACCCCCTCCCCTGAGATTGTGTCAAGTCTGCAGCACTGACACCCTTCCCAGGTCCAATAAATCATGAACTTGGGCTAATAGAAATAAATCTCTAGCTGGCTAGAGCCCTGCAGTTAAGATACATATAATTCAAAATGCTGCAGTATTGAACAAAGAAGTAACTACTGTACTAGTATTTTCTTACATGGCTGACAAGAACTGTCTTGTGCTGCAATGTCAAGATAATAGATACTTAGATACTCAACTTGCAAGCAATATATATTTAGTATTTAGGACACACTTATGGTTGCTTTTTGCGCTTCAATTTCTTCGCACCGACTAAGCCTTGCAGGCGCTCTGAGCGGGGGTGACGGGACGTTGCTGCGAAGTACTGGACCATACAACAATGGTTTTCACTCTATTATGCAGTCTTGAAATGGCTTATGGTTCTCAGAGCAGACCCCATCCGTCAGACACCGGGTCCTCTGCGCGTTGATGGCGGGTGGCTCATACGATAGGTGGTCCAAGCGAATACACAGCTTTGTGTGGATGTGGGGGTTCAACGTCGGCCAGTTGGAGTTCACGAAGTACGCCAGTCTGTGCACTCGGATCGTGTATTTTCACGATGTAATGCACACAACATAATTTTATGGCTACAGTACATGATCTAGACATGAGATATAGTATGATTGGTTGTTATATATATATATATAGTGGTTGTTACCAGATGTATGGTAGAAGCCCAAGGTTGAAAAGGTCGATGAACTCCTCCGCTTCTTGTGAGACGAAGGTCATGTCCGCCTCCGTCAGTATATACTGGATTCCGTCGCCTCTACAACAATACAGATAATGTATCATAAAAATCACCTGATCACTGAATCCACTTTGTCCACTAAAAGCAGGAGGAGTCTGAGGCAAGCTGTCACCCTCCACACGCTGCCAGTTTCTGTCATCAACACGTGGTTCAGTTGCAGCTGTTGGCCTGGCAGCTCTTGGATTTAAATCCCCCTGAGCACGCCCCGCGCCACGTGTCAATTGGTTCATTTGTCTTATTTTATTATTGCCTCTTGCTTATGCTAACGCAGCCGGCATAAACTCACGTGGCCACTACCTTACCACCTTCCTCTGGAACCATAAATTGATCTGATGATGTTGACTATTTTGAGTGGGATACCGTAATGTCTAACGATTCAGGCTGTCAACTCTCAGTAGTGTCATACAGATAGCTACAGATGCCAAGTGCCCTCTTTACACTTCAGCTCTACTACTTGTGATCCGTGGCACTTACATCTAAACATAGCATCAGGTAAAGCACCCACCCTCTGAGGACAATGTGCACCGGGCATCTTCGTGCTCCTTGGAGAAGGTCTCAAACATAGCATTCTTTACTTTCTCTTCCATAGCTCTCCCCCATACTTGAAGGCAGGTACACTTCCACTAACACGAGTGTAGCCCATTTTTTTCCGGGAGGGTGTCTTGTGGTGTCAGGCTTTGATTTAATTGTTTTAGTGTACACACTGTAGAAGTTTGTAGCCGTGATGTTGCCTCAGCGAGCCATCCTCCAGATAAGGGTGTTACTCTCGGCCCTGATAGCCCTCTCCATAATGGATTGAGTGCAGCTATCATAGTTATATGGCCTAGCCAAAACGCACATTGTAAGGGGCTGGCTCCCAGGTCATGACCGGAGGTCGTGCTGATGGGGTTGTGCTTCCAGGGCTGTGAAAACCACAGACTCTGACACTACTTTTTGTAAAATCTTGGCTAGGTTGAATATGATTGTCTTTTGTGATATCCGTTTATGGAGACTTGACCTCCAATTTGACCTACAGTTTTACAAAGGTCTTTATACAGCCTTTGGGCCTCTAGTTCCTTTTTGTCTTCATTCAGGTCATCCAAAATGGTTTTCTTGAATAGCAGCATGAAATTTGGTAACACCAACCTCGCATCAGTGAAGGGGCATCAGTCACTAAAACAACTATAGCTCTCTTCTGGACGGTCTTTTCATACTCGGCTACACATTGCAACATGCGGAAGGTGTCGACCTTGCTGCTTTCCGGATTGAGGAAGTTGAGTGGCCTCATTTCCACCTCCCAGGCCCATTTTCAAATCTTGCACGCTGAATGGGCATTATGTGCATGCTGAGAGATACTCATGTGGTTTGTCGAGAAGGATACCAATGGCATCTGTCTTGCTTCCATCCTTGCACGTCACCTTTGCCAGGTGCATACACCACACACACACACACACTCAGCTATGAACAAAAAAATACAAGAATCAGTAAAAGTGAAATGAATACTATTAAATGCTATTTTCTAACAGAGACAAAAGTTTAATACCCTATATTGATTGATTAATGTAACAATTACAAGTTTTTCATGATGTGTTTTTCATCTTTAAGCCTCCTAGTGAATAGTCTTGAATCAGTACGTTTCTCTTTACTCAATCTTTCTTCCATGAAACCTATTAAACATAGAGTTAATGTCTAGTGTTAATAAACGTGTTTCTTATGTTGTTCTGTAACTATAGCTAAGTATACAACCTTTGATCACGGCCACTGTTTTTTCTAAGTTCTGATTACTTTTTACTATCTTCTTGTAGTACTCTGTATGATTACACTGGAGTCCGCGTTGAAATAACGGCTTGGTCAGGTATAGATATGTGTATTTGTTCCCGCTAGTTCCGTTCCTTCTTAAATTGTGCGCTCATGACCATTTTTGTGGGTCGTAGACTGCTTTTTGAAACTGTTCCGTTGGGATTTTGGTTTGCTAATTTTTCAGGGCACCATTTTTTTAAAATTATACTTTCGCAATAAAACAAGTTCATGGCTTCATGCACTTTTTGCCAGATGGGCATTCAGTGAATGATGACATAGAAAATGGTCATGTGGAGGCTTCAAGAAGCAACACACCTCAGGTATGGGAAGGTCCATCTTTCCATACACCTCCTTTATCCAGTGGTACTCTGGCCCGTACGTGTGGAAGCACCACGTCATGTTATCTTTGAGCAGCCCAATGTCAGTCCAGGTGCAATACCCAAGTCGTTTGAGCGAAATGCTCTCGGACCTGTATCTGCAGGTTCAGAGAGGGACAAATATCGGTGTTAGAACACTATTTGATACTGTACTAAATTGGACATTGTATTGCCCATGGCCTGGGTAAATAAGGATTTTAGCCTTGATCCGTTTTTTTGTATTTTAAGACTGTCATTTTGAAAATGTAATTTGTCAGACTGCATGACTTTAAATGATATGGCATACAGGTAGTACTTGAATAACTTTTTTTTATATTGCAGGTGAAACTTTTATGACTACATTGGTCCAAGATTAAAACTTTCATTGGAAACAGATTGCAGTTCTTTTACCAAATTACGCGTACTACCAGTGTTTATATGGAGGTCACTAGCTATAGCTTTCAGATAAACACATGAACAGGTTAAGAGAAGTGTTCTAATATTTTCAATTGTAGACTATAACTCATAGCACATTGTGAACTTTTGTATGTGTACTAGACGGAAAAAGTGCACAAATCAAGATGTGAATGATTTAACAAAACTTTTGTACAATTGCTAGGCTTGCCTACTGTGAAGCTCACCTGGTAGATATTGTGTTCGTGATAATGATTGTGTAAACTGTAATTTCACATGAGTTGCAAACTCATGTGAAATTACAATAGTACAATATTATTATAGTACAATAGTACAATATTGTGAAAGAAAGGAATTACAAATCATAATGCTGTAGATCTAAGCAACTTTATTCAACTTTAATCATTCTATTTCTGATGTTTTGTGACATAAGATTATTTGCAACAAGACTGGCAATGAAAACATACATTGCCATGGCGACGGTGGTTGCTGTTAGGGTTACTTGCATGGCACGGCACTGCCATCATTTCATGATTTGGAGGAAGCTGTCTAGACAGTCTGCAGTATTACTCATTCTCGTATATAAATATATATATATATATTTGTTTTTATGTGTATTTTATATCAGGTGTAGTCATTGTACTGAAATTCGGCTCCAATACTTGAATTTGTAAGAAGAGGCCTCCCTATAGCCATCTATAAGCACGTATATATGTGGTTAACACTATTCAAGTACACAACACGAGTTTTGATGTTGGCAATGATTTTACATCAATAACGGGATAGAAAAAGTAAGACAAACTGTGGGCTCACTAATCCATTCATGCTTGAGTGAAGACAGTCACTGTCTCCCTAGACAGGATGTAGTTTGACGTAAGTGGGGCAGTCCGTCATGGTCAAGGTCTTTTGTTCAGCAGTGTCGTTGCGGTGGAGCGGCATTTGGTCTCCATCGGTAATGTTTACGTCTTTGACCTTCAGTGTCTTCTCAAAGAGAAGTCTGACGCGAATAATATATGAACTGTATGATTCGATCCTTCCAAACATTTTCTGGCACGGCAAAAGGCTTGTTCGGATGTTTGAGAGAAAAGCGGAATTCCTCTAACCAACCCCGAATCCACTCGTCACTGAACTTGACTCTTTCATCCTCAGCAGGATGTAGGTTGAGATATAGTTCTCATATAGAGACAAAGAAGTCTGGTGGAAACTACGTGCGATCTACGTTTGATCAGAAACCACCACCAGCAAAACAAGAGCTTTTAAAAAAGCTGTCGATTGCCGGCATTTATAAACGAGACTCTTTTTAGTTTCAGTGTATTTTAGACTGATCAATTGCAGTGTGCCTGTTACATGTAAAGGCACTGATGCAAACTGTTTAACTATATATATTTGCAGTGTGCGTGTTATATCTGAAGACACTGATGTGAAACTGTATAACTATAATATTTGCAGTGTGCGTGTTATATCTGAAGACACTGATGTGAAACTGTATAACTATAATATTTGCAGTGTGCGTGTTATATCTGAAGACACTGATGTGAAACTGTATAACTATACTATTTGCAGTGTGCGTGTTATATCTGAAGACATTGATGTGAAACTGTATAACTATAATATTTGCAGTGCGCTTGTTATATCTGAAGACACTGATGTGAAACTGTATAACTATAATATTTGCAGTGTGCGTGTTATATCTGAAGATACTGATGTGAAACTGTATAACTATAATATTTGCAGTGCGCTTGTTATATCTGAAGACACTGATGTGAAACTGTATAACTATAATATTTGCAGTGTGCGTGTTATATCTGAAGATACTGATGTGAAACTGTATAACTATAATATTTGCAGTGTGCGTGTTATATCTGAAGACACTGGTGTGAAACTGTATAACTATAATATTTGCAGTGTGTGTGTTATATCTGAAGACACTGGTGTGAAACTGTACAACTATAATATTTGCAGTGTGCTTGTTCATGTGGTCTAAACATGATAGACATTAACATTTTTCATGAAATTTGTATGTTAAAATGGGTGAAGAAATTACTGATGTACCTAAACCCATGGCATAAAGAAAGTAGAGTAACTTGCCTACCTAAAGCCTTGGATTAATTTGAGCTGACTGCTGAACTACACATGCAGTGTTTATAGACCTAATTACTAATATGGGTGTTTCATAATTCATGACTAGTAGTATTGTTTCACTGTTTGTAGAATGAGTTCAGGACAAAAGGCTAACTACAGTGTGCTGTAGGCTAACGTAAGCTTATAGTTGATTGAATTTGAAATAAACACAAAATAGACTACTTGGATTCAAACATCTGTGGTTTATTTTTACATGGGAGTCGTGTGTGTCACTCCAACTGGTGTGCAAGGAGTCCAAAACCCAAAACAGTAACTTTCGTTCTAGTTTCTACTCAAAGGTAAGTTAACAACATGTACTAAGAGCCTGGTATTAAAACAGTTTCCTTGTAGTTTCACTTTCAAGTAGTTTCGAGTTTCAACTGTTTACAGACTCAACATTCAAAAACAAACGAGTCCAAAACCCAAAACAGTAACTTTCTAGCTTTTGAATCGACTACTGTGGCTCCTATGTACATGGTTAAGTACTATAGAATACATTCTAATGGGTACCGATTTACTAAGCTTTCGAATATTCGCTAATTACGGGAAAAGACGTTATACATTTTGCACATTGAAGCGTTATTTGGGGAAAACGCAGAAGTTATAATTAAAAAGGACACACTGTTATGTAGAACGCATGTGTTACGTCAGATTAAAATCCCTTATTTTATTATACTTATGTGCCCCTCTTTCAGTCCCCTGCACACTTCATTTGACCACTTCCGACCAACGGAATTTTCTCTGGGTTTTTCGTAGCCTTATCCACAGATGTCTGTCGAACACGAAGGCGCTTGACTTTGGGAGTTTACAAGTCTAGTACCCATCAGCGTCTTGCCGTGCTTCCTGGTGGAATGACAAAATAGAAAAAACACACATACTTTAAACTCAATTCAAGTGATACAATGTTCAAGTTAATTCTAAATAGTGCAAGTACACCATCAACGCATCTGTCTCCTTTGCAAATATCAAATACGTGTAAATTTACACACCATTTGGAAGTACACCGCCAATGATAGGATCATTAATTGTTACCAAGCTTAAATGTTGCCAAAAACTCTTAGAAAAGGTAACAGTGACAAAGAAAAAAATGCTGCCAAACAGCACGACTAAAGCTGGGAATCGTATCGTTTTTGTATTCTAAAGAATAATTGTAACATATTCACTTACCTCGTATCTGTCCTGGAATAAGTCTGAGTCTGGGGATTCCCGGGGTTCGTTTCTCTGCCGTATAGGAAACAAATGTATGTCATTTCCACTGGCGGTTGAGCAATATATGACAGTGATAAGAGCGTGATACGTCTAACTGGCTAAAGCAAGTCAAAATAAGTTAGTAGTTTATCTGTCTCAAACAAGTATTATTCTAAGGACAGCTGTAACATATTCACTGACTTTAGGGTATCTGTTCTGTGTGCACAACTGGACAACTCCCACAATGAACTTTCACATGGGTATATATTCTGTAATATAAGTATTATTAATGTACATCAAAATTTGATGAGGTCCAACGTGAAGAAAGGAATTCTACAATGTGTACCGGAGGAAAACATTGTTTTTGCTCTGCTTCTTCTTTTTCAAATGACATGCATAAATTTACACACCAGAACAACAGAAATTCTAACACAAGTTCCCATATGTAACGTATAGCACATACCAGGCAGGGCACGTTGCCATGGCTGTGGCACATATCTGGCAAAACATGTGCCCGCACTGAAAGGAAACCTTGAGCCCGCGCTCAAGGCAGATTTTGCAGGTTAGTTTTTCCTTCAGGTCCTCGCCTGTGTTAAGCAAAAAGAAAACGTAATTACTAATACTGTTTTGACCGGTGCCACCATGTTTGGCCGTTACATACATTCACTCTTAATACTTTCTATCAAACTCTTTAAACGAGAAAACATGTTAATTTGCCTTCTAAATCTGTCGTTACACACGATTCAGATAAAGAATGGCTTACCCACCAAATTAAATCTCTTATCAAGAAAAGGCAACGGGCTTTTCATTATGGCAATACCATATTTTAAAGAAAGCTAAGGAACCATGTAAACTGATTGTGTATGAAGGCAAGGACAAGGATTATTTTGATAAGATTCACGTTTTAAAGAAAGAGGATCCAATTTTTCATGCTGTTATATGCATATACATCTACTTCCTGTGGCCTAGAAAGTGGAAAGTAATCTCACCGGGGCTCACGGGTGGGTCAGCAGCAGCTGCGGCCCTCAACTTGATGTCGGCAGGTGCTACGGGAAGAAGATTTACAAGTTAAAGCCCAGAGAATAATCGTCTACTTCAGTCATAGCAGGTTACACCCCGTTCATACCAGACTTAGGGTATCTGTTCTGGTGGCCACCCGCCCAGAACGTTTGCCCCGCCCCCCCCCCCTTCAGGAAAACAGTTGCAGACTAACTAGTGTAAACACAGCCTACATGAAAGCAACAACACGGCAATCTAAATAGATGAACAAAGTCATCTTTCATAACAATATATTTCATTTACTACATATTACTCTTTTGACAAGGTATCGCAGTAGGTGTAAACCACAATCCTAACAGATACTCGCAACCATTATGCACAACAGTCACCTAATAACTAAAGAACTTCCTAACCCTACGGCCTATTCCACAGGATTGTAAAAGTAGGGATGTTTCTAAAATATGCATTTAGTTCAATATCTAAACTTCTACGGTGAAAATAAAAAGACGTGCATCATCACGGACATAATGACACACCACATGCCAAATTACAAAGTAATACTACGTGCAGAGCAGTGCGTTTTTACCGCGAACATCTTCCCAAAACGGCCCCATACCTTATACATGGGCTGCGAACACTATAAACCGTCTACCCACAATATTCCGCCAGGAGTTAATTTCTTCACGGAGTAACAAACGCCGACCTTAGCAGTAACTTGGAATGGGCTCTTTTGTACATTTCTGACCTACCTCGTTATATAGGGACATGTCAGAATCAAAAAATGACAAAAAAATAACCAAAACCAATATAATACCACATGGGCAGAAGGACTGGTGCTGGTCCATGTCCCTTGAGGTCACCAGGTGGAGTCTGTTGTACTTGCACGTTGCCAGCGCTGGCCCTTTGTAGTCCTGGAAATGTAAAAATAATAAGTATTTTTACCACTATGTGTAGTCAATTAGAAGCAATTTTGCCATTGTTCCCTTGGTTCAGCCATAAACATAAATACTATAACTTATAACAGAAGGGCATAAGTAAATAAATCCAGTGGTTGGAGAGGTCCATGTATAACAGTTATAACGGTATGTCAAAATCCCAGTGTACCAGGCTCAGCGTACTATTGGCGGGAAGTGAGCTATGGGAGCGGTACGCTGTAATTAACTGATTGTATCCAACTAAGTGTATATAGCTATATTGCATGGATGTTTAAAACATCCAAGTGTTTGTTGTGACGACTGGAACACTGTCAACTATACTGGTTCCTACAGTTACACCCAATACACATCCTGCCTCCCCTCGCAGACAGTACTGTCAAACAGCCCTTCACACGCCTGCAGGGTGCCAGGTATAAATAACATCTCACCTGTGCTAGCAGCATCCCTCTAAAGTTATCACACTAGGTGGGTCGTGGGGAGGGGACAATATTTTTTAAAACTTGGGTTCAAATGAGGTTGCTGTGTCGCTAGGGGAGCCAACACCCACTAGGGGGGTTGTGCTTCAGATTGACTTTAGTATGAGCACTCTTTTTAAAAAAGCGGATCTTCGGTAGCGGACTAAAGCTAACAAGGCTGGATACCAGGCTAGGTTCGCAGTCAAACGACACTCTAATTATGATTTCACGCTTCAAGCCCTACGATATTCCCACTAACCTTGCTGCATTTTCTGAAGTGGTCCTCCACCTTGCAGCATTTGACAACGTGTGCGGGGTTGAATGGACAGTGGACGAGCTGGCCCGGAGCAGAGATGAACTTCACGATCTTTCTTGTGTCATCTTTGTACTCCCTCATTTGTGTTGTGTACCTGGGCTAAGACTGTTAAAAGAAATATTTGTGTTGTGTACCTGGGCTAAGACTGTTAAAAGATATATATATATATATATATCCATGAAATAGCTTGTTCTTTTGTAATCTTTTGGTGTATTTCAATAGAGATATTATGAGTCAAACTTTGTTTTTATCAGCAGAATGATTTGTGGTGGCACTTTGTATTTATCAAGCTGTCATGTGCAGGCGTTAAGTGTCTTGTTACCATGGTTTGTTTACTTTGATGGCCAGCAGGTCATTTGCCTTAGCCTGGGTACCATCCCCAGTAGTATATTCGCAAACTCTGTTATAGAGTTTGCGAATATACTACTGGGGATGGTACCCAGGCTACAGGCAAATGACCTGCAGACCAGACAAACAAGATTTATTTTCCTGCAGACTCTGTCTAGGGGTAAAAAATAGATAGGGCTGCCTGGGTCTGACCTGCCAGCTGGAGGTATAAACAAAAACACTCTGTCCCAACTTTTGGGTCAAACAGACCATCCTATTATGAAGTAGGGGTGAAAAAGTGAAAATCCTTTTAAATTAAGCAATAAAAATATGCGACAACCTGCTAATGCACTCCAAAACAGAAAGAGACTCAACAACTACCCACATACCAAAAATTATACCAAACCATCCCCCAGATTTTCCAAACATTCAACACAAAAAGTCCAACATTAAACATTTTGTAAATACCAAACGCAAACAGCTAGGGGACCCAAATTTAAACCACTAAACCATGGTAATAACAACTACATGCTACCTTAATATCGCACAAACAGTCCATAACGCGAAAACAACAGAATAAAAAAATTAAACTGCAGTACCAAGGTCAATCACCAGGGGCTCAAAGTCAACCTACACAATCTCCAAGGCCCCATCCATCAATCTGCCAAATATCGTACAGTTCCTTCTCACCGATCTTCAGATATCAGACCAAACATGAAACGGGGTAAAAACAGTACCCCCATTTTCATGGAGGGTAAAAATGTAACATTTGCAAAGCAAATGCATAATGCTTCAGATATGGTCTGCTTTGTTAATTCTTACTCAAACACATTCACATACATGTATATGGTGACAGGAGTCTAAATGCCTACTACGAAATTGCAACATTATGTAACCCAACACCAGTTACTATGGTGAGAGACGTCAACAAAAGAGGCCATTGGCCAGGTCAGAGGTTAGTGTTTGGAACAGAAGAAGAAGTATATGGTGACAGGAGTCTAAATGCCTACTACGAAATTGCAACATTATGTAACTCAACACCAGTAACTATGGTGAGAGACGTCTACAAAAGAGGCCATTGGCCAGGTCAGAGGTTAGTGTTTGGAACAGAAGAAGAAGAAATGGAGCAAAAACAATGTTTTCCTTCGGTAAACATAACTACAGGGTCGGTAGTATCCAGGAAATGTACGGATTCGAGATCTCCTGTTCAATGATTTCTCCATCAAACACCTCTGTGGTGAAACTCTGAAACTAAAAAGTAAATATCTTAATCTCACCCTGTCAGGATAATGTTAACTTATCATTATTACTGAGTTCAGGTTCAATTTTAAGCATTCTATGTAATACAAAGGAAAAATGTACATTGTAGTATTACCTTTTGTGAAAAATATGAGGTAGCAAACTTATGGCATGCCTGTCTACATTAAATGTATTAGCTACTTGTGTATAATATCATCATCACATTTATACATTATATACATGCTCATATTGTGTCGGTCAAAAACGAACCTGATCGATTTTGGTAAGTCACAACTGAAGTTATTACAATACAACTGAGCTTATCCGTTTCGGTTCTGTGCTCTGATTTGCCCTGTAATTTCCGTTCTCGTCCGGACATGTGAACGTTAACAAACTGCTAGTATAATGCTAGTATAGTTCATCAAACCCACCTGCACACAGTCATTGTTTTGGTCGTCAATACATCTCGAGTACAGCTGCGCGAAGTTCTCTTCTTCTTGTACTTCAACGCACGTGTCAACCACCTTCTTCTGACCACGAAAAGTCCTCACAACCACAACCACAAACAGTGGCTTTTTTCGGATCTCCCTCTACCGGCGGCATGGTTCTGACTACTCTACTCACAACCACAAACAATACGTGGCTTTCCTAGAGCCTAAAACCCTAAAGCAGCCTCGCGGCTTTTGCCTTGCCACACCCAATATCCCACTCCAGACAAAATGTAACAATTCGCCGCCATAAAGTAGTGCGAGGCAGACTGTACGCGTCTGCAGTGACGGTATGCCAAATATGTAGTTAAATAAGTTTGTAGCTAACACATACTGGTAGAAAGACCCCAAGTCGTGGCGCTGTAGACTCTCATTTTGCCCTTTATCTAGTTTTTCGACCCTCCAGACGCCTGAGCGGATGGATATAATTAGAATGCTGCGGTCGTCAGCAGAGTTAGGCGTCAGTGCAGGGCGGCCATTGTGAGGTAAGGTTCGTCGTTCGCTGATTTTCCCAGAAAACATTCAATTTTCTTGTAGAAAAGCTGTTTCGGAGTGCATTAGGGTTTGTAGGTGTAAGGTAAGGGCGCATTCTACATCTACACGGGTCCCTCACGGCGTTAAGCCCATGACACTGCCAAAAAAAATAGGAAAGAATTTCTGGCGTAGGTAAAGTAAACTGTGTACCGGGAAATATTCGACGCTGTTATGCTTGCAAAGTAGCCCTTGTTGCTTTCTGTACTGGGTAGTGTGGGTACGAACTACAATAGTATACTTGTGGGTTATTTTAGTGCGTGTACACACCAGTTTGTTGCATTTTGGTTGATGTTAATACTGATGGAGTAAAATTATGCAGTGAGCATATATAGCTGACATGCACAGATTACTAGTACATAGACATAGACAAATGCTAATGTAATTCAATTGTTAATTGGAATACATTAGTCGTCACCCCTGGCCTATTTCGTCGTTTATATGTAATGTCATGAGTTAATCTAAATTGAGACCTGTTAGGAACATTTACAGTCCGGTATCTGCTGCCTATTGTTATATTATCTGCATGACGGGCCAGTAGGAACTTTTATAACAGTCTGGAGGAGATCTCAAATACAAGAGTTGACTCAATGTTTATCAGAATGCATCGGTATGTGGACATTTGGCTATAACCATGCACATGTTGAAGTATTATTGATGAAATTTTTGATGCTATTGAAGTACTACAGATGTTCGACATGTTGAACTAATGTTCATATACACACCTGATTTTTTATGTTTTTGTACAGGTCAAGCCAGAGGGGATTGTGACAAGACGGGCGTGTTCGCCTGGCACATCGGTCTGGTGATCTCTCAGTCTTCATCAGGATAAATCATCTCAGCATCTATACAAGGAACACTGGGAAAACACAATCTGTCCTTGATGGTTACAAAATTGGCTGTTGGTGTAAGGAGGTCCGTACTTAAACCAAAGAATCAGTCAGGAATGTTTTATTCTGTCCACCCTAGCACAGGGCTGTCTCGCTTAGAATGCCCGAGTCCCCTCTTATTAACTTAAATCAGCTGCCTCTCAATGGGCCCTACCACATGTAGAGCAGGGGGTATGGAACTATCTAACCTACAATACATAACAGTTGGACTCCAACTTGGACTCTGGAATCCAAACACATCTTGATAATTGCATCGGTGACAAAATGGCAAACGTTGACTGGAAATGGCAGAACATCCAGCTTACTCAGGGTGTGTTAGTCAGCTAGTCTTTAGAAGCTGCAAAGCCTCTTGGAAACCCAGACCTCGGGGACTGAGCCTGTGGCTCGGTGGGGGCTTGCGTAGCTTAGTTAGATGGGTTTGCTGGATGTTAATGTCATAAGTAATTTTTTTCTATGTAAATTTAAAAGGCACAATTAATGAATAATTGACGTTTACATGTAAGTTAACAGTGGTTATCATTGGAGGTTCCATACAATGGTTATCATTGGAGGCTGTCGCTTTGTTCAAATATTGTGCAGGCCTTAGAAAAATGTATCCATAATAAACATAGTTCAGGGTGTTACCGTAACATTGGTTTCGTACAAAAATGTCAACAATGTCCAGTGTCCATGTTATATCTACCCTTTAAAGTTTCTGAATTTACTTTACCGACAATAGAATATCAAGAGATTTGACTTTACTCCCTAACTGTATGTACCAAGGTATGCAGACGGTTGTTGTGACAAATGCCTTAGGTGGTTTCACTGGGGATGTGTTGGGTTTGAATCAGACAGTATGAGTGATGTTTGGTATTGTGAAGAATGTCAAAAATGAATGTCTAACTTACCTGTATCATTACGTCCCAACTTGTGGAGGTTTCAGGTTGCACAGTGCTGCACAGACCACGACTATATCATCCAAAATTGGCACCATGTTGACCGGCACTGTATTCTTCAGAATGGTGAACCACTTGATACGCCCTGTTTAAGTTTGGTGTTATCCCGATGAGGTATATGACAGTATTGTGCTTCTTGTAGTCACTCCAAGTGATCAGTTGTAAGTCCAGCCGTCTTGTTTGTTGGATACAGATTTCCGTGCAGTCAATTGTACATCTTAACTGGGGGTATTTCTTGTGAAGGGCTTGGGTCATGTGTTGCATGAGTGTTTCTTTGGCAGGCCAGAAGATGAGATATTTGAGGTTTTGTGCTAGCATGGGTACCCAGGTGTTGCTGATGTTTGAACAGAGTACTTCGGAGATGCCGAAAATGTCACATAGCGGTGTGTTTGTAACCCCAAGCCTCAGCTTCATCAAGACTAGGACAAGCTCTTCTCGACTTTTCAGCATTGTGCTGGTCAACCTTTTTGTGAACTTGTTCCTTTCCTATCCTAGTTAAAGCAGCTGTTGTGCCTCTCCAGTATCTGTTTACCTTCTTCTCTAGGGACTTGTGAAGACTGTCTAGTGTTGCTTTTGTTGTAGGCCCGTGTTTCGGTATACTTTGAGATCCGTGCTGGTGAAGCGGCTGACAATTTGGCTGGATACTGATTTGGATAACTTTGGTTTTGTTTTTTTTAGGAATGCCCCTTTCCCAACTGTTCAAGTTCACTTCTGAGGGAGTCATTCTTTTGCTGCAATTTGATGCAGTTCTCACAAACATTGTCCTGAACACAGTAGCTGTGTTCACTATGTTCCGTGGAAACTAGCCTTTGGTTGGGGTGGGGGGGTGCGAAGGCAGGGTGATTCCTCCCTTCCTCCGTTATGTCCTCCTGGACATGTAATGTCACTGAAACAGAAAGGTACTATTAACCTTTTTAAAATAATTGTCAGCATGTTGCTTCGGCAAGGGGGAGTGTAGTGATTATGAATGACGCAAAATTATTGACGCAGTTTACGAATTACGTTATTAAATCAGGACGATTTTCAAATCAGCCTACGGTGTACTAGTAATTCACGGATTACGTTTTACGTTGCATAAAGGTAACGCCTGTGCATAACGTAGTATATAAGAGACCAATTACGCGATACGGCGAATTTGCTGCTGCTGATTTTGTTTTACTTACCTGCTGTTCCCTGACGTCCCCTCCCCTCCGCCACGGCCAACAGAGTTCCATTTGGCCTAGTTATTACTGCCTTGCCAATGATACCTTTGCTATCCCTTTTTCAGTTGTGAGCTTTTTTTGGCTGAGAAATTTATGGTCATGGTGCTTATGATCCTCTTCAGCTCATCTCTATGGAATCGACGGTAGCCGGTCAATGTAAAGAGCTTCTCTGAGATAATGGCCACCATTTTTGTTGGCTGTCTTTGGATTTTAATGGTCGCAATTTTGATGGACATGTTGATCTGCATGAACCCAAATACATACTAGACTAAGTATCATTAAGGATTAAGTTGATTCCAATCAGGGTGCATATGTTGAAATATGTCAGCTCCTATGATCTTAAAATAAACCGTAATGAGTTATTGAGCATCAAATGCAGTTGTGGCCTGATCATGTAGACTAGGACATTAACTATGTCATCAGATAGAGAAAGGATATTTTTAAATGTTTCAATCTTTCTTGTAATCTAGAGCTGGTTGAAAATTGATAATACACCAAAACATACACACACACACAGACAGACAGACACACATTGTAATTGTATAAACGGATGCTCTGTTCTATTAAAAGGACACTTTTGGCTGGCAAATAATGAAGTGACCTAATATGCATTGATTAACATGCTGGTACCTGTTCGAGGTTCATTTTTTGCAAAGCTCTCTCGACTGACTCGATGACCGTTGCCTTGCTTGATTCCGCTGCAGGGGTTGCTCCGGGACAGTGGATCTGAGTCACCAGTTGTGTGACGGTGGTTGCAAAGTAGTCCCATACATGGTCCATCTCCTCTTCAAGGTTGGCCATGGACAAACACTGGACATCACAGATTCCTACATTTTCAAATTTCAACATCATAAAGAACCTATACTGACTGCTAAGTTTACTGCCAACTATTATTTCTCATTCATTTCTCACTGAAACAACTTTGAAAATGTTTTCAATGTACAAATGGTTTTGATTCAGGGGAAGCATTATGTATGCACAGTTACATCACATCAAATAAAAGGAAATTGGACAGGTATTGGGAAGTTGGGCAGGTAACCCAAAATATGGCGTTTCACTTTACTTACCTGGTCTTCATTGGGGGTTTTCCAATGCATCCACAAGGCGATAAGAGTACTTTGCCAGACGGATGGCATTCTCCCCAATAAAGCGTACATTGTTGAGTTTTGTGTGCCGTGTTGTTTTGCATCGTGCTCCAACACCCCTGTCTGCAATATACTTCATGTTGAGGCCAACAAGAGAGGGATACTCACCTTGGAAATAACTATGCTTCCCTCAAACCTCATGCACCATATGCTAATCCAAAAAGAATCGGAAGAATGTTATTGTTAGGGCTGTTCGTCCATTTTTGTGCTCTGTTGTTTTCCTATAGGCGATCCTGGCTTTCTGCTGGTCAGCTTCAGTGTCACATTGTATAAAAATGAAATTACCATGGTTGTCGAGGGTTTTCTTTTGTGGCGCAACAATTTTCTGGAGGTTCTTACTACTAGCTTACAATACCACAGTTGCCGTACATTAAAGCCATATATTTTGATTTTAGGGCAGTTCTGGTTATCACCTGGTCGTCTTTTACAATACGAATGCTTTCCTGGGAAGGATTGTTGTAGTTCCAGTTGTTGTTTTCCATTGTCTGTGCTGTAATTTTTGTAGATGATTGTGATCCTCCTCGGTCAATAATAATAGAAAAAAAACTCCAAGCAGTGTTCTGGTTTTGAGCGAGAGGCGCCGCGGTGCCAAGGCAGACACTGCAACTGGTAGAACCGGCCTACCACTGAAACGTCAGGAACCGAAGACTGTCTGCATCCACTGGGATCGTGAAGTAGGCGTCTTTGAGGTCTAACTTTCCTGGACGTACCAGATGCTTGATGACCCCCATAGTTTCCATCTTGCATATAGCTTCGGATTTGTGGTGGAAAACCGGTTGGGGCTGATAGTATGCCTGCCCACTCAGAGCCCACTTTAATCCAGCACGTATATTGAACAGCCCATGGACAATGACACCCGTCACATGTGTTTTTAGCTTCCATTTCTGAACTCCTGAGGGCACATAGATAATAAGGTAGGTAAAAGTTGGTCTTGAAACGGTTATTCCAGGTTTACAAGAGAAGCATATATGCATTGCTGTATGTAAATTGGTCATGACATTATGTGACTTACAGGTCCCAAACAATGGTTGTCCATCCGAAGGAACATGCGGAGGAAATGCTTCACAATCTACTCACAATAGTGACATGTAACTATTTAAACAAAGCACATATTTGATGTCTGCATGACAGACATGAAAACTCGCGGTCTATTGCTTAGTGCTAGCAATAGACCGTGTTGTGTTGGATCAGCTGTTGTTTTTTTTTTACTACAAGGATATCAATTATCCACTTCATGATATTTATAACTGCTTGGAGCCTCTACGATTTAAAAGAGTAATACCGGTATTACCTTTGTTTTCTGCGAAAAGTGGGGGATGGCCGTTTTGTTTTGGTCCATGCCATCAATAATGATGGACAAGACCGCAGTAGGGTCGTCAAAAGAGGCACGGGCTTTCCTAAATACACCTGCCGCTCCTTCCTGTACACAGTAGATTTAATCCTGCAGTGTAAATTGTAGAATGTACTCTCTCCACATCGTCAGGAAGGTACTTTTCTGTATTGGTTGGTACACCTGTGCGGACAGACTGCTCCTATACTTCTCATAGACGGTGTCCTTTGTCATGGAGAATGGGAGGTTGAGTTGATCGTTTCCTTGTCTGGCATCTTGTCACCGTAGCACTCTGCAAACTTACCCAGGTAGAGTTGGAATAACGCAGACATCGATAGAAGTAATTTGGGCAACATCTCGTAGCGCAAACTCCTCCGCCGAGTTGCACTTCCCATCCAGCCGCACACGCACTCACTCCATGACACCCTGAGTCCTGTTGTCTTTGGATATGTTCTGCACCCTTAATAATACACACTTGCAAATGCAGCCCCCTTGGTCGCCTTCTCCGTTCCTGGGGGACCTGCAAAGACCAGATGGTGAATCCTGTATTTTTCTCTTTCTCCAAACTTATTTAATAAAGGTAGCAAGTTCCGTTATATTCCTTCGCAGACGCGGTTAGAGAAACACCCACAGAATGGCAGGTCATCATCTTGTAGACAACATTTAACAATTTTGATCATCAATTTTAAAAACATGACAAAAAAAGCTTAAAGTACAGTTAAAAGGCGCCTGGTTTGGTGCTTAAACTACGTATCACGAATTCTCATATAGCTAGCATTACACCAAAGGAATTTTTACTCTCAGCCAAGTTGACACATGACTTAAAACTTTGAGTCTAGAACAGGTTCTCATCAACTGTTTACTCCTCAAAAATGCAAATCAGGTTTATCGTTTGTCTCCTCACCTGACTTGGTCAACGTTACCTGTAGTTGAAGAATGTCCTAGTTGTTAAATTTTTTTTTCTTAACAATTCGATTTCAAAATTTGTTTATTTTTTTTAAATTATTGAACTAGCCTGGTATGTTGACTTTAGGGCTCATATCATAGCATTTGTAGTAATCATAGAATGCGTAGGTCTGTTTTTGTTCATATTTTTCCTAAAATCCGAGAAGCAACAAATTAAATCAGTATGGCCTAATAACACAAAAATTATTCATTACACATTAATAGGTTTAAACAACCAAGCAAAACTAAAAAACACAATGTTTTCAGGTAAAGGTGATAGAACATGATGGTATGACAGTTTGATGCCTTCACTAGAAATGATCTGATGGCTTCGTCATAGACCTGTTCTTCAGACATCTGTGTACCTCCTCCGACAAAGTGCCTGCACAACAGTGGGATGCAGTCCGAGTTCGTAGGTGCAGGATCTAAGTGTACCAAAGACATTGCAAAAAGCTTGCCAACAGGTTAACATACTGCTCTTTGCAGATGGACAGTGGATCATCTGTGAGTAGATAACGATCACCTGTTTCTACGAACAGGGCTGAATTATTCATTTTGCTGAAGTGCAAGACGAAACATCTCATTCCTCGGCCTACCTTCATGTTGGCCGCCTGTATCCAACGTTCGCCCCACGAATCTGCCGCAGAACGCACCAGCGCGGGGCTATCCTGCGCCCTGCATTAAGTCCCCTTGCCCCTACCGAATCTGCTTGGAGATTAGTTTACTCAGTGTGTCTTGCTTTCATCCCTTAGCTTTTAAGTGTCGTAGACTAGTTAGTTAAGTATGCATTACTTGGTTGCGGATGTACTGTTGTTTATCAAATATATTTTGCTTTTATCCTTTCCTTTAAATGTCGTTATGTAAAGCTGTTTGTACGTAGTCGCTGCGTGGGCGTCAGTCAGGCATCTCTCTCCGCCTCTACAGATTCCCGCGTTCCTGGGAACAGGCACTCCAGCGTTTTTTTGACGTTTGGGAATGTTGCCACTCTTCAGCTTCTTCTTCCGTGATAACGGGGCATTAATATTACCATAGACGGGCACGAGAGGTGGCCTCGGCGGCAGACCACCTTCATCCATTCTCGTACATGCTGTAGAAAAACGCGCTTTACCCGCAGCTTGTCAACGTCGATCGACCCAACCGTATGAAAGATTATCTATATCTGGCTGAAGCCAAACACTTTGGGAGGCAGGGAATTAGAGAACTGGGGAAGAAACATTGCACCCTATTTGTTTATCCTACAATGAAAGTCAAAAGAAAAGATAGACAATGTTAAAGTCATGTTCAACAAAATTTACTTTGTTGAACAAGTAATGTTTCCAACAGTTACTTCGAATTACCAATAAACCGCTTCAGACCACTAGGTTATGCTGTTTTTAACTTCTTGTTGAACAAGAATATACATATAATGCTTATCGCTGTATAATTTAAAACTGAACAAGAACATACAAAAGAGATCCATGTATCAACCAGTCTGAAGGTTTCAATCTTAATTTTCGCAAGCCATAGGTCATAGCCATAGCCAAGGTCATAGCCATAACCAAGGTCGGGCGGTCAACTACAGTAGTGTCCATGGGGTATACTTCCTTGAATGGCAGGTAATGGTCACCACTGGGGTNGAAAGTCAAAAGAAAAGATAGACAATGTTAAAGTCATGTTCAACAAAATTTACTTTGTTGAACAAGTAATGTTTCCAACAGTTACTTCGAATTACCAATAAACCGCTTCAGACCACTAGGTTATGCTGTTTTTAACTTCTTGTTGAACAAGAACATACATATAATGCTTATCGCTGTATAATTTAAAACTGAACAAGAACATACAAAAGAGATCCATGTATCAACCAGTCTGAAGGTTTCAATCTTAATTTTCGCAAGCCATAGGTCATAGCCATAGCCAAGGTCATAGCCATAACCAAGGTCGGGCGGTCAACTACAGTAGTGTCCATGGGGTATACTTCCTTGAATGGCAGGTAATGGTCACCACTGGGGTCCAGCTGGGGTTCTGGAAGCCATCGTAGTTGCTGCTCTTCAAGCATGGGAGGCTCACAGCATGATGCGTAAGAGCACTTGCGTACCTGGAAACTAAAGCTGGTAGCCCCCAGCTCCTGAAGACCCTGCTCCAGGCCCCCATGCCTCGTTGTTTGACGCTGGAAGTCCCCAGGTCGTGTAGTCTCCAGCCGATAGCCCCCAGCTCCTGAAGACCCCTGCTCCAGGCCCCCATGCCTCAGGTCGTGTAGTCTCCAGCCGGTAGCCCCCAGCTCCTGAAGACCCCTGCTCTGGAACTGGAACTCCCCAGGTCGTGTAGTCTCCAGCTGGTAGCCCCCAGCTCCTGCAGACCCCTGCTCCAGACCCCCATGTCTCGTTGTTTGACGCTGGAAGTACCCAACTCTTGCGGACCCCTGCGCCAAGCTCCCATTTCCTCCAGACAGCTGCTCGAAGCTGCCATCCAGACTGCCCAGGCTAAGGTCGTAAGACCCCATGTCCTCGTAACTTCGTATCGCTTCCCCGATGACACTGGACAGCGTGGATTGGGTCTATTCCTCCTTCTTGTGCTGTTGAGAAATTGATATATACTGTACAATGTTTAAGGATTAAGGTGATTTCAACCAGGGTGTATATGTTGAAATATGTCAGCTCCTGTGACCTTAAAATAAACTGTAATGAGTTAGTGATTGAGCATCAAATGCCCTTGTTACCTGATCATGTAGACTAGAACATTAACTATGTCATCAGATTGAAGCATTTCAAAATATCATTTCTCTATCTTTCTTGTAATCTAAAGCTGGTTCAAAATTGATGATAGCACACCAAAACATACACATAAACAAACAAACACACATATTGTAATTGTATAAACGGGTGCTCTGTTCTATTAAAAGGACACTTTTGGCTGGCAAGGGGGTTAAAATCATCTTTATTCCATACAAGATGAATGACATATTAAATACATAGCTAAAAACCTAGGACAATCCTTTGTCTCATGTTTAGGTAACAAGAGGAGGACGCAAGGTGGACAGACAAAAATACAATATACTTGTCACTGTGTGCATCGGACATACAGACGTTCTCTATTAAAAATTGCCATATATAATTATAATTACGGGTACATTATATAACAATTACAATTTAGAGTTCTTAAAAAAGACAGCAGCTAAATTTTACATCTAATTTTTACAGTAGAACAATCCTGAAGTGCATTTCCCCAAGCAGGCGTGTTTCTAGGCACAATAGATTGCATAAGATGCACAAAGTGCACACTTTCCCAGTCTACTTTTAAGGTGTCTGACTTCACGGTCTTTGTGACTGACCGGACAGAGTGACTTCAGCTTTGCAATGTTCTCGCCGTTAATCCACCTCTGCTTCCTACTTCAACTGTAACAAGAGTAGCCCTGTATCCACTATGAAAGTTAATGTCATTAACCAGACTTTCGTACTTCGCCGATTTTCTATCCTCGGCGTTCTGTGCATTCTGATCAAACGGGCGTAAGTTCAATTAGGGTCAGCGTTCGTTTGATAGGATCCTGGACTGTGATGTCAGGTACCAGCGGTGTCGGTAGGATGTCTGGGGGAATTGTGGTGTGTGTACCTCCTTCCAGGTAGTCTGGGCTTAAGTCACACCTGATTGTGACCTCTGGGTTGGACTTTGCATGCCACAGCTTAAGGGTGCTGACTAGTTCCATAAGGACACTATTATGTCGCCAGGTATACCTGTCCTTGAGGGCTACAGGGCACATGTTGAGGACATGACGCAGAGTCTGCCGTCCTTTGCAGAGTGGGCACTTCGGTGAGAGGACTTTTCCCCAGCGGACCAGGTTATCAGCTGTCGGTAGCCAGTTTAACATTCCGTTTAACGCAAATTCAAATACTCCCCGGGGGGTGTTACACAGGGGAGCTCTTCCACTTTAGATCAGACTGTTCTTGTATGACTAGTTCCAACCCAGTTTCCCTGTACTTGGAGTGATCTGCATTTTTCTTCCACTTTCATGTCCTCCTCCTTACGTAGACGTGTTTTTACTTTTTGACACACCTTTTCCTTTGTGGACTGGGGATTTGTTTGGGTTTCGTGGGGCTCGTTACCCATGACAGTGGTCAAGACTTCCTCTACAAGTGCGTGGTTGGTCACTGTACCTGTGGATTTGCGCCTTAACGCTGTCTCCCTTTGCACTTTGGCCGCTAAGGCGTTTTTGACTCTGGAATCACCCACTGTCATAGCTGAGGCGATGACACTGGCATGCTGCTGTTGGTATATTTGTTCCACTGAGGTGAGGCCAAGGCCTTGGCTGTGATACAGTATTCCAGGGTTCGCTGACCGCACCATGTTTGCCCATTTCTTTAGGTACTGGGTGACACTAGAGTTTAGTTCCAGAAGGTGTGTTCGTGAGATGTCGTGTACTGTCAGGAGGTACCGTATGGCACCTTGCACGTAGATCCTGTAAATCTCACATTTATATTCACCGCGGATAGGAGACGCGTCAATGTTCATGATGATACCGTTGGTTTCGTCAGATCCTACAATGGACTCCTTCAAGATGTTAGAGACAGTGACTGAAGAGCCGCTAGCGGTGATAAATCCTCCAGAAACTTGAAAGGGTTGTTATGATCGATGTTGTCCATTGGTTGATTCCCGATTGAAAAGGCCACGTTCTTCACCGACCCGCCACTTATGCTAAGGCTTTTACATTTCTGGGGTTTTAATGTCAGATGGATGCTTTTGAGATTCCGATCCAGCGTGTTGAGGATCCGTTGCATGGATCTTGATCTGCATATGGTTAGAGCCAGATCGTCAGCAAATGCAAATGTGACGTGAGTTTTATTCTTCATCACATACCCATGAGCTTCTTCGGTGCGCAGGTACTCCAGGGGCAGGTTAATGACAGGTAAGAAGATCGCAACTGACAGGGTGTCACCTTGGAATGTACCCACCTTCAACTGGAACAGGTCTGATGAGAAGCCTGGACATCTCACCTGGGCGGTGAGGTTACTGTAAAATACCTTGACGTAATCGCAGATTTGTTGTGGTATTTGGTATCGCTGTAATGCCAGCTGGATGAGATCATGGGGAACGGCCCAAAGGCATTTTGTAGATCGAGCCATGCAACATGTACGGTTTTTGATGATGTTCTTGCATTTCTGATGAGCTCATTTAACACAAAGGAATGTTCAGCACAACCCGACACGCCCGTCAGGAACCCCTTCTGTACCTCGCTATCAACAAAGCCGTTTTTAACAAGGAAGTCAATGATACGGCCCCCTATGATAGAATGAAACAGCTTGGCGATGGTACTAATCAAGGAAATCAGTCTAAAGTTTGCCGGATCATCTGTTGGACCCGCCTTGTGGATACTAATTGTATCTGCGTGTTGCCAGGACGCGCATGGTTGTATCTGCGTGTTGCCAGGACGCGCATGGCTGACCTTGACTGAGGACTTTGTTGAACAAGGTGGCAAGAAAGTGATGGGTTGTGGGAAGGTGTTTAAGTACATCGTAGCCTATGCCATCCGGGCCAGGTGCTGAGCTAGACTTCTTTTTACTGAGCAGCTGTTTTACGTGTCGAGGTCTAATCGGGTCGTTGTTGAATGGATGTGTCACAGATTCCGCAGTCGGGCCAGCTGGTAACCAACTTAGGGACGCTTGATCAACAGTCGGTGGATCTATCGAATATGTGTTCCTTAAATACTCATCAAGTTTTGCTTTTTGGAAAGTCGGTAGTTGAGGCTTTTTTCCAAATTCCCCCTTCGACACTTTCTTTGCATATTCATAAACGTTTTTCCTGTACTGTCTCTCATGGTAGGTGGTTTGTTTGGCCTGCTGGAGTCGCTGGCAGGTGTTTTTGACGTGGTTGTGGAATCTGAGGGATTTGAAGAATAGCATTCTATCCTGACTGGTAGATTGTCTGCTAAAACCAGATTTACGGAGGGTATTTTTGAGTCGTGTTGCTGTTTCCACCCTTTTAGTTTTCTGTTGAATGTACTCACTGGACTTACTGTCTTGGTGTTGCTTCGTTTCAAAACCCCTCTCGACTGTCAAGAAATCGTAGAGTTGTTGCACAAAGGCTTCACCTGCATCGGTCGCAGAGGTCTGGTTGCATGCAAGTTCGTGGTGGAGAGGTCGCAGTTTTTCAGCAAGTTCCCGGTCTACTTCTGTCCACTGTTGCTTGGTTAGGTTTGGGACAAGTATTCTAGGCCTGCACGGGGTTTGGGAGGCAACGTCAGTCGGTCCGATGCACATAATGCGAATTCGCAGTTGGGTTATACCCAGGGCAGCGGAGCGTCAGTTCGATGCGTCCTGCCCAGTCGCCATCTTGGGTGATACGACATGAATGAAGTGACCTGAATGAAGTGACGTAATATGCATTGATTATCACTGCTGGTACCTGTTTAAGGTTCATTTTTTGCAAAGCTCTCTCGACTGACTCGATGACCGTTGCCTTGCTTGATTCCGCTGCAGGGGTTGATCCGGGACAGTGGATCTGAGTCACCAGTTGTGTGACGGTGGTGGCAAAGTAGTCCCATACATGGTCCATCTCCTCTTCAAGGTTGGCCATGGACAAACACTGGATACGGGAAATCACAGGTTCCTACATTTTCAAATTTCAACATCATAAAGAACCTATACTGACTGCCAAGTTTACTGCCAACTATTATTTCTTATTCATTTCTCACTGAAACAACGTTGAAAATGCTTTCAATGTACACATGGTTTTGATTCAGTGGGAGCATTATGTATACACAGTTCAGTGTTCGAAATACTTTTTTTTCAGGTACGTGCAAAATTGCACACTGGCAAAATTTTTAGGTGCAATTTAAAAACATTATGTGCAAAATTATATTTAGCCTTGCATCTTTAGGTTTGCAACTGTTTTACTGTGTATTAACCTTCTTAGCCTGCCACTGCATATAGAAGTTTTAGTATACATTAAAAAGAAGGGACCAAACAAAACATGAACAATGCAAGTATAATCCGTGTTTATTTGCCTCAATTATCTGAGTCCTCCGTTTCGTCAGATGATTCTGAATCAGCATACTCATGCTCTTTTCTTCCATCCCTGCTCCCATACGGCTGTGTGGCAGGCCTTCTCTTTCCACCATCGTACCACAGGCTGATGCTGTTTGTTGGATCGAAAGCCTCCAGTGTCATACTGGATACAAATGTCACAGAACATTTTTTTCTTTACAATGTCATATCTCAGCCAAGGCCTCCCTGATTTCCAGCTGTTTTGAAAGTTGTATACGATTTCTTTTGCAGGTGGCTTAGCGGAAAGATCCTGCAAAAATATGTAAACCCACAATAAATTATATTTATATTAAAAAAAAGAACACACACACAAAATTTGTCGGCATTAGCTTCAGAGGACGCCGCTAGTGACTCCCGGCCTTCTCACTCGTCATATCGGGGTATCATGTCACGAACACTACAGTTGGAACTTCCACATCTTATACGGCACATAAAGAAAATTTACCAACAGTATGCGAGCAATAAATTTCATTTATTTTGCATATTTGTTTACCTTAAATATCGTGCATGATATAAGGGGAAAAATACTGCTTAGAAAAAAATACGTAAGGTAATT
>NW_017803928.1:77724-101202 GCF_001625305.1 Branchiostoma belcheri | reverse complement strand
CCTTCACCTGTACCTGTAATACAGGCTACTCTGGGGATGGAGTTACATGTGCAGGTGTGGCTGTCTTCCTCGCTGCATTTTTAGGCATGCAAGTTAAGTCTTGGTCAATGCCAATGTTGTTCATAAAAATTGGCCTCCTCTACCTGCACTCAAAGGTATTTCTTGCGTACCTTTAATACATGTACAGTTCAGTATAGAAGCCATGCGGTCTCTGGAAACGTTTTCGGAATGTTAAGTATTATTCACGTGGACTTTTTCGTTGACGACACTGTTTCAAACTCACCCTTCTAGATGTGAACGAGTGTGATACCAGTTCTCATACCTGCCATCAACAAGCCACATGCACGAACACGGCGGGATCTTTCACTTGTTCCTGTAACTCAGGATTTTCTGGAGATGGAGTAACCTGCACAGGTAAGAAAACTGTACCCAGGAGACTATATTACAAGAATGTACGGGACGAATGTACGATTGACGGATGGCGGATGGTTGACTGTACCATGCGAATTGAACTTATGTTCGACAGTTTAAAGTATTAGTATTCACAAGAAACAGTGACATAACATAATCCTAAGTAAATGAGACGTTACATACATTTCGAAGTATACCTCGTATCGCTTTCTTCAGACATAGATGAATGTACATCGGGAACCAACAATTGTGCCCCCCAAGCGACATGTACCAACACTGCAGGGTCCTTCACCTGTACCTGTAATACAGGCTACACTGGGGATGGAGTTACATGTGCAGGTGTGTTGTCCTCTCCTGTACGATCATTGTCGTGAAACTGAAGCCCTTCTTAATGCCAATGTAGTTCATAAAAATCAGCCTCCTCTACCTGCACTCAAAGCTATTCCATGAGTACCCTTAATACAGTTCAGTTCACGTAGTGCACTCTGGGAGCTTTATTTAAATGTCCAGTATGGTTTACGAGCCTGGACGAAACTGTTTTATTCACCCCCCCCCCCACATTTTTTTAGATGTGAACGAGTGTGATGCCAGTTCTCATACCTGCCATCAACAAGCCACATGCACGAACACCGTGGGATCTTTCACTTGTTCCTGTAACTCAGGATTTTCTGGAGATGGAGTAACCTGTACAGGTAAGAAAACTGTACTACAGAATACATTCTAAGGATGTACTGAAGATGGTGATGATGATGATGATGACTGGTTTATTTGCAACACGTGCTCAGACATACCGTTGCAGCCTTATCTGGCTTAATTAGGGCATGATACAAATCCTGTGTAATTCTTAAAATCCATCACATGTCTACCCTTTCAGACAAGGTACTATTACTAATTAATCAAAATCAATTCTACAAATATAGGCTAAAAGACAAGGTGAATGCTGATTAAAATTCATTAAATAGCTTTACATTAAAAGAGACCTATTGATTAAAATCCATTCTACTATACTATACTAGGCTAATGATTAAATTCCATTCAATAATTTTACAGTAAAAGGCAAGGTAGTATTCATAAATCTGGAAGTTCTACAGTTGAACTGGGTGAAGTTATCCTTCGTTCTCAGTTCTCTGCCGTGTACGTTTCCCCGTTTCGGAGGCAGCCAGCAAGAGAAGACAGGGGATTTAGAAATAGAAACTGCAAACTTCATACACAGATTGCGTCTTCTCGAGGACAGGGGAGTGAGAGATAGCTGATTTAGTGCGCTGTCATAGCTAACATATGTTCTGCCTTGAATAACTCTACAAGCCCTCTTCTGTACGGATTCAATGTGCTTCGACTGGAGACTAGTGAGGCCAGGATGCCACACCGGACAGGCATACTCTAACAACGGCCGAACAAAACCACAGAAAACTAGCACTAGGTCGTTATCGTTTATATACGTCCGTGTTTCTTCAGGACACGTACTAGGTAGAGCCTACGGTTGGCTTTACTGACAATGGTAGTAACATGAGCGGACCACTTTAGATCGGCTTGCAGTATGACACCAAGAACTTTAGCAAACTGAACCACTTCTAGATATGAAAATTGTAGGTTAAAAAAATTATATTCCTTGATCAAAGTAAGTTAATTGCAAAATATTAAATCAGAGCCTAAGTCGTCTCTTCTCATAATATATAATAATATAAATATATAATATATCTGTCATCCACCTGGCTCTGACATAGAACTTTTAAAACCAACACAATAGTAAGATTTTTGAGTAGGACATATGAGAACAAATATGTAACTTGCCTTTTGGATGTACCACAGTGGGAGGGCATAGACTTGAGTTGTCCTCAGTGCCAGTGGTGGGAAGATTGTCTCAAGCCTTTTTTCAATGATGCTAAGCTGTTCATCATCGAGGAGAAACTCCTTACCCAGGGCGATGAGGCTGCTGATGGCCTTGGGTGCTCCCGCTCTTGCCTCCTCCAGGGCAAGTGCCAGGGTTGTTTCCATGAGTGCATCATGGGGATGGTTTGAAGGATGGCAGTGATGCAAGCCTTGAGGTCATACTGTGAAAACAGGAACATGATAGGACTGTATAGGGATTCTCTTTTTGCACAACCAAAACTTCTCTCACCTTGCTGTCATTTTGGTGACTTATCAGAAACGTAAGCAAGGTTCGTGAAGGTTTTATTTTGTTAAAAGAAAATCCCTATATCTTATGTTCTGATAAAATCTGATCAACCTGATAAAACTATTTTCGGATAAACATTTACAAGTTGGTTGTATAACTTGTCCCTTGTTGCGTTAACCAACAGTCTGTATTTTTTTTAAATTTGTGATGGTTGTCTTTGTTAATCTCCATGTAATATACATTAAAAATAAGAGGGAGCCCAACACGGAGCCTTGGGGGACACCTGCGGCGATCTTACCCCAAGGAGAGGCTTGACCATCAAGAACGACTCTTTGAAATCTGTCAGACAAATAACTGGAGAACTTATTTAACAACGGATCTTCAATACCATATTGTTGAAGTTTAAAAATTAGACCTCGGTGCCATACCTTGTCGAATACCCTGGAGAAGTCTGAGAAAACGAATGAACTTCTTTACCTATTGTCAAGTGCATCTAGAATATAGCCGCCATACTAAACATGGTTAAGTAGACCTGAGAGAGACTGAATTTGTTTGAAGGTGACGCTATGGTGATGTAAAAAGGTTCAGATTTGTTTCCGACAGTCGGTCAGTTTGTGTATCCAGCTCTATCCCCAGAAAGGACATGGTCGTGTTGGGTGAGAGTGTTTTGTCCTCCGCCAGGGGGACTCCCACGTCGAGGCACATATCTATCCTGATGTAAATTCCAGGCTCCTGCAGTATAAATAAGATGGTGAACGCTGGGCAGAACACAGATTTTATCATTAGACGAAGGTGGTGGCCCCGGTGAAGGAAGCCAGCAGCCTCATCACGAGAGCGTGTGCTCCTTGTTCCTTTCCCTTTTACACGTCAAAGAAAGATCCCTGTCACACACACACCACAGTTTTACACCGAACCTGGCACGACGTTTCTGGGGCATGAACTGACGTAAATTGGGTGTCTTTCCTTTGAATCCCACCATGCTGTCGTCAATCGAGATATCCCTGCCAGGATGATACTAGTAGTGGAGGAAGACCTTGTTGAAGTGATACACGATTGGCTGGATTTTGTAGAGCTTGTAGGATGGATCACCAGGAGGAGGCAGATTAGCATTGTTGTTATAATGCAAGAACTAATGTAAGAACTACATCCCCCCTCCCGGGAAATTTTAAATTCCTAACCTTCTGAAACGCAATTTCAGGTGCAAATTTTGGCTGTGATGTGGGATGAGGATGTGGTGTGGAATAAGAATGTGGTGTGGGATGAGACTGTGATGTGGAATGAGGCTGTGGTGTGGAATGAGGCTGTGGTGTGGAATGAGGCTGTGGTGTGGAATGAGGCTGTGGTGTGGAATGAGGCTGTGGTGTGGAATGAGGCTGTGGTGTGGAATGATGCTGTGGTGTGGAATGAGGCTGTGGTGTGGAATGAGGCTGTGGTGTGGGATGAGGCTGGTGTGGGATGAGGCTAATGCACACGAACTTGGTTACGTCGTCCCCCAAGCCGTAGCATGCCGTGTGGCTCCAACGACCACAGATGTCGCAGTTCACGAAAACCTCGTCGCTCTCCTCGTTCACCCCACAGACCGTGTCAGACGCAGGCGATTTCGTCTGTTTCTGGTGCGTCTATTCCGTCGCGGTTGGTGGGTGCCAGTCGGGCTGGCCATCGTGGCTTCGCGCCTTTGGTCTTCCTGGCGCGGGAAGGCACCCGAGGCTGGTGGCTGTCGGCGGTGGTCAACCTTCTCCACGGTCGTTTCCGGTGTAGTGGAGCTGGTCTAACGCCTTCTGGTAGCTCCCTCTCGGGCACTGGAGTGATGGGCTGAATGTCGTTCTCCTCACAATTTGCCGAGAACACAGCGTCATTGTCGGCGGAGAGGTATACTGGTCTCTTTCGCTCAGGTGGCTGCAGCCTCTCACGGTTCCTCAGGAAGTTGGCAACCTGGGCTTTCTCTACCTCGCGGTCGGCCCCAGTATGGAATAGTCCGGCGGCCTGAACGTGTTTACATCTGTCCATCCCCGGGCCACGCCAGACGAAGTCGAGGCAGGCGCACTCGCCGGTCCCCACGTTTGCGATGTTGCACCCGTTACGATGGAGCATGCCGGTTGGCACCAGCCTAGCAATAAAACATGCACAAAGAATTTTTAAAACATTTTGTCTGTACTTAAAATGTGCAATAAAGGTATCATTTGTTCACCAGAGTCCATCTATGCCAAAAACGTCTCTTAATATGTGAAAAGTACGAACAAATTTAAGGATAACCAAAAAAATAATGAACTTCTTTAAGCCACGACAACTACATCAGGGTAAAGGCGTCTCTTAATATGTCTGCAGATGTTATATACATAAGAGTTTGTCACATGCACGGCATATTGTGCAAACTGTTCTGTAGCAACGACAAATATTCTTACCGCGCTTGAAGCTGTGCAACCATCTCGTTGTTGGGCTCATGGTCGCTCCCGGACAGCACATAGTACATGCCGTCTTGGCCGGTGGGCTGTACTTCGTTCACCAGGAACAGCACTCTTCCATCAAGGAGTCGGTAGCAAGCATCCTTGGTCCACTTCGTCTCAGGCAGGTGTTGTCTCGTGTTGTCGTCACTGGCCCTGAGCGCCACAGCTGCATTAGGCCAGCTGCTGTAGTTTTGCTGCCGTCTGGGTGGATGCCAGTCAGCTTGGTGATGAGGCTGCTAACATTGTGACACACCAGTCGGTCCAGCGCATCATCGTCCACGCTGCGCAATGTCCTCTCCCCGTCTTGTTATTTGTAGTGGGCCATCCGTCTCCGAGGAGGACTTGTGAGGAATGTGCCGTTTTGTTGAATAACCAGACTTGGCGCTTGGCGGTTTGCCTTTTATGCTAAGCGCAGTGACTGTTAATAGGTGGTCCGAGTCGCCAATCGGAGATAGGGTGCCCGTTTGGTAACACATTGCTATTGCTAGCAGGTTATTGCATCAAGAGATAAAGGCCAAAACGTACCTGGTTGGTACCATATGCATGTGGTGCGAAAAGCAGTCTTTCCAATCTTTACACTGGCCAGTCTGTTTGTGTTCATGGCTGCATGGACATATTGTTTTAGTTCACGCTGAATGTATCCCACCTTCTCTGGACCATTGTCTGTATATATTCGCACTGTAATTGCATTTGTATCTTTTGGATTTTCTGGCTCTGCAATAATGTCTGCCTATGGGATGTCACTGTTGTTTGCAATTGACATAAATGTTGCCTCCAACACTTCCTGGTAACGCTTACTGTATGTCACCCCCATGACCTTGAATGGGAGCTCATGGGGCTCAAGACTCTTATCGTCTGAATCTGACCAGGAGTCATCAATATCTTCCTCGTTGTCTGACTCAGAAATGTATTCACAATCAGCTGTAGAGCTGACAGTTACAGTGCTCTGAGAGTACCGAGACAAAATGTCTTCACTGCTGTAAGACCCTAAAGTGGTTAGGTCCCAGTCCCATAAAACAAACTTCTCTACATTGTCTACTAATATCTCACATGAATTTCTCACAACTATGTCAAAAGGGGTTGGGTTGAGAAGCACTCGCTGGTCTGACGCTCTGAAGAGGGAGGTTACTAATAGACACCACAGCCTGTCGAAATGTTAGCTCTAGTACAGGGAAACAAGGTGGAGTCCATTTTAGGATGTCCCCTAGAGATATAACAGTAGCGTATGTTCCAGGGCGGCTCCTAGTGTACCGTGGTTCAGGTTCACTGGGAAGGGAGTCGGTGGATCCTGCATCACCTTCCTCTTGACTGCTCTCACTTGTGGCACACTCGTATGTGGAATCATTCGGGTCTGGGATGTGAAAATAACTGGGTATGAGAAACTGTTGCACTTGACTAGCATGGTTTCTGAATGATCAACTGTACACTTCAAACATGTTTGTACATCAAGATAAATTGAGTAAATTTACCTGTTGTGTTGAGCATGTCCTCTCTGACCCATGTCCTGCCCATGTCCATGTTAGGCTCCTCAGATAACGGCCTGATTAATTGTCAAGGGAAAGAATGTAAATCTGATGACAAACCTATCCAGACCTGCAAATCTGATGACAAACCTATCCAGACCTGCAAATCTGATGACAAACCTATCAATACTAAAAAAAGCATGCCTATATGATATGCACACTCTTTAACATATTTGGGGATTACAAGTGGGGTTACACTATTTTATTTGTAGAATTGATAAGGATACAGTCCAGCATACTCGATGTCCACTGCGGACACACCCTGTGGGTACGGGTACAGAGGTCGATACCCTACTTCTGGGTGAAGAATGATCTGATGGGTGAATGTGTTGATAGCCTTTTGTAGATAGTTGCTGTTGTCCTGAGGCACTGTGTACTGTCTCCCGAGGTATGCACTGATTTTGTTGACCTCCTGAAATATGAAGATACAAGAATGAAGAAACAACATACTTTATAATAACACATAATATAAAACATTCTGTGTACATGGTACTTACCAACTTGTAGTTAAGACCTGTTGTGTTACCGGATGTGCATTGAAGATATAAATAAAAAAAAAAGAATCGATCAGTTGAAAAAAAAAACATTGATTGTTGGAAAACATAATTGTATGTACAGTCAGTGCCTAGCTGTAATATTCTCCATGATATCGTACTCCATGACTACTACATAGAGGATGCAAAATTGCTACTATACACACCAAAAAGGTAACATACCGCATCTAGGTGGTAGCTACATCTACAGCTTATTTTTCGTCCCAGAAGGTACGGACTGTTTACTGTCTCGGGCAGTCTTTCTATTCTGTTTAGTCTTTGCCGCCATTTCAGACTCTTTGGCGTCTGGCCGGTGTTGAAGATGTAGTTGCCCCTAGCAAACTTCCTCATTACCTCCGCCCACTGGCTATCCGTCTTTCCCTGCTTTGGCATCCTGGAGAAAACAAAAATAGCTTGTATTACTATCTTACAGAGGAAGCATTTAATAAGATTGTTGACATTGAGCAAACAAAATAAAAAAGGCTAAAACAAAAAATATATAATGTTTGAGATGGAAATAAATCCTGCCTCAAGGATGTGTAGGAATATTGGCAAAGAGGCATTGTACTGCTACTTCAAATAAATCTAAACATGTGTTGGTCACATGGTATTGTTTTCATGAAGATATTAAAGGTACATTGGCATTGAGAGGAGGGAGGTTAAGACATTGTACTGCTACTTCAAATAAATTGAAACACTGCGACCTTCAGAAAGTGAAGGGATGTTGGCAAGGAAAGTGTGCCTTACCTGTGTTACGTGACAGCTCCGACCCTGTTGTGGACCCCGTTTAGCACCTGCAATGGCTTGTGTCAGTCACTGGACCTGGAAATACAAAGTATTTCCATTTAAATTATGATTCAAAGGACATTGTGGAAGTGCTGCAGATGTGGAGGTTCTGCAGATGTTGTTGAAAGTCCGTAGACTGTAATTGTCCTCGCCCTGAATCCAGTACCGAGTCATCAAGTCCCGCTTCACTGGAGCAGCTCTACCAACAGTTCTACCAACAGTTCTGTTCGGGAAAGTCCGTAGACTGGAATTGTCCTCGCCCTGAATCCAGTACCGAGTCATCAAGTCCCGCTACACTGGAGCAGCTCTACCAACACGTTCTACCAACAGTTCTGTTCGGGAAAGTCCCGTAGACTATAATTGTCCTCGCCCTGAATCCAGTACCGAGTCATCAATCCCGCTACACTGGAGCAGCTCTACCAACAGTTCTACTAACAGTTCTGTTCGGGAAAGTCCGTAGACTGTAATTGTCCTCGCCCTGAATCCAGTACCGAGTCATCAAGTCCCGCTTCACTGGAGCAGCTCTACCAACAGTTCTGTTCCGGAAAGTCCGTAGACTGTAATATCTAAAGACAATAATATCTAAAAAAGATAACAATGTCGCTTTGACAATGAACCAACCGTGTACATGTATAGGTTAGGTAAAATAATCTTTGTTTTCTCATCTATTGCCTGTCTAAAGCAACACAAGTGGTTTTGTAGTCAAGAAAATTTTCAACATGTCCTCCTTGAAGCTTTCCGCAAACTGGCTACTGACTGCTTGTTCAGTCCAATCTCATAGATACACACCCTTTCATTACAGAACATTTCTCTAGATACAGATTTATATCCATCCTAGTATACTTTCATCTTCATGATCATCCTCGAGCCCACTATCTGTTGGGTCAACAAAAGGAGGGAGATGTGCCTGAGATGAGGATAACAAACAGTCATCAGTTTCACATTTGTTTGTGAGGAATAAGCAGTAGAGAGGGGACGGCCAGCCACTTGGTCTAGGTTCGCATCCTCATCGATTTCCCCATGATCACATTCTTTTCTCTTGTTTGTCATGTGAGAAGAGAAGCTCGACGTTCCTAGGAATGTGATCTGCTGGGGTCGCAGGCTCTTGCCTGTAGCCGAATCTGTCGCCTGTTTCACAGTTGGTTAAACGGCCATCTACTCGTAACTTCTGTCGTCTGAGGGGTCCCAAGAGCTTGACACCATAACACCTTAGCCCTTCTGCATCTAAGTGGACATGTTTGACATATTTGCGGAGCTCCGGAGGATGTTGGAGAAAAGGTCACTGGATACCGGGCGTCCGTTACGCATTTTTTCTGGAACTGGACATCCAGTTAAGAAAACAGTGTAGCTGTAGACGGATATATAAGTATGGTAATTGTAATTATTATATAGGAGACAACTGTCCAATGGATCATACCTACTTTGAAAGTAGTGCCTTCAACATCCCCACTGACATTGGAGCTAAGTCCTGCCCATGTCACGGTGTCATCCCAGGAGAATGTTTGCAGGTTCTCCATTGTGACAGACGTCTCTCTTTAAGTGGGCTTTTGGTGTCCATGTGGAGTTTTTTCCTCTGCAATGAAATATTTCACCATATTGAAGTTGGTGTACTTACATCCGTATTTAATCCAGCACGTGCTGAACAGGCTCTTACCAATATCGGTAATCCCAGAAAGTCAAGAAAGCGATTCTACATCTGCCATAATAACGCATGAAATTTTCCATCTCCCTTTGGTGTAAAAGTGGAATTTAGAAACGATTCCATAGTGCTGTTTACATGTGAATGTTCTACAATACGAGACGCATGTGGAAAATTCTCCCTGATGGCCTTCCACTCCGCGGGGTCCGCATCGAGTTTGACCCAATCAGGCTCCACTTCTGGCGCTTTCCCTCCTCATTTTTGCACAAAATTCTCTGAAAACTCTGATACCTTTTGAAATAGCAAATGCTGAGTTGTCATTGAGAGAATAAATTTCACCAACCCGGTATTTTGCAGTTGGATATGAATCTGCTCGGAGAATGTCAACATCAACATGTAATGACTACATCATTATTTTATGTCCATCAACAAATTGCACTGTATTCCGTAAAGTTGCCCTGTATACTACTAAAATTGCACAGTATTCCGTATTAAAAATTGCACTGTGTACTAGTAAAATTGCACTGTATTCCGTAAAATTGCACTGTGTACTAGTAAAATTGCACTGTATACTCTGGCACCCGACATTTTCTTCCTACTTCTTACTTCTCCTATAGTGGGGACACTTTTTGCTAGACTTCCTCATGTGTTTAGGTCGGTTGCAAGTTGCGCATGCCTTTTGGCCAACCTTCTACGGCCCACCAGTTGGTTCTGGCTAAAAGATAATCAAATATTTCAACATTAACTATCTAAAATATTCTAACCAGATATTCTGTAAGTATATATAACATTTTTTACCTCTTTCGACCTCTTTGTTAAGAAAAAAATTTAGCCCCTTCCTCTTCTTCTTTAAGGATACTATTCATTTTCTCTTCGGCACGATCTAAATCCATGGCCGTACCCGTTAATGAGTTAGACACTGCCAAACTAAGAGTAAGATCATTTATTTGCTTTCTTAGATCCTCTTTCAGTTGCCTTCTTTCTCGAGATTTCCTACAAGAATGTTTAATAATAAGGCTCTTAGATTTCAATTCGATTTCGTCCCACCACTCTCTTTCTGATGCAAAGTATGGTTTCAAAAGGCACCAAAAGTAAAATGCTTCACCACATTCATTCTCCAAACACCGGGACCTTTTTCTTGTTTTTGTCCACTATCCCCAAGTTGAATCTTAACGGCATCGTGGTCCGAAAAAGAGACCGGCAAATATGCAAAACTAGTTAAATGCATCCCTTCCGAACAGTAAAATCTTAAAGTGACACTGTATTGTACACATTTTGTTTCTCCACGTGTATCTACGTTCAATGGGATTTTCATTTCTCCATGTCAGATATTTGAAGCTGTTCACACAAGTATTCCATCTCTTCCCTTCCAACAGCACCATTGATCGAGTCCCCCCCCCCTTTTTATCAAGAAACTGGTTCTCCACAAAATTAAAGTCGTCACAAATGACTAAGTTTGTCCTGTTGCTACCCTGCAAATACACTGGAAGTTCTTTCACGAAATTTCTCCTTTCTGCTCCTTTCACAGGTGCATATACATGACACAATTTAAACTTATTCTTTCCTTTATAAATGTCACAAGATATAACTCTTCCATTCTGGTCTTTAACAGTGTTATTATGGCACCATTCTGTGTTAGGGGAAAACAAGACACCAACCCCCGCACACCAGCTTGACTTTCCTGGGTTCCAAATAACATCCCCTCCCCCCACTGTTTGGTCCAAGCCTGTTGATCTTTGCTACTATATCAACATGACACTCTTGTGAACAAATTATATCCACTTTCAGTTCTTTCAAGTACTTGTAAATTCCTCTTCTTATGGTTTCAACTTTCATTCCATTAACATTCAATGTAATGATTTGCAAAGCCATGATAACACTGAGCACGCAAAAAGGGATGCATCGAACCGGTTCCATTTTGTCTGATCTAAGGGACCCTTAAAAAGGGGTTAGATAAAGCAATTTCAAAGAATGGAAATTGAAGCTTTTTCAGACATGTAGTCTATTAGATGTAAATTATGCATATTAACACCCTGTTTCAGATCAAGGAACTCTTGTCTGTGCTTGAAGTTTGATTCAAAGATGACTTGTTGGCTTTCACAAGAAAGGTGATGACACATTTATATCAAGAAAAGTGAATATATTGCTTTCCTCGTATCCGCTGGTCATGGTAGACTAACATGGCATTATTGAATGATTCGACATAGTGCGTGTCTTTGGCCTGTTAGGAAAGAATGAAAAAGAAAGTCACTCATAAGCAATAGGACACAGTGTCATTGAAGGGCCAAGAACAGTTGTTCTTTATCAAAAGTAAAAAAAACACGCTTGTCAGCTCGGCATTTGCAGAACAGATTGAAGTTCGGAATATCCGTCACTTCTGTTGGCAAGCCGGGTGTGAACCAGGTTTCTGTCACAACTGCAACATCAGTGTTTGATGTAGATAAGACCGCCTGGAATTCGTCCATCCTATTAAGAAAAGACCTGGTGTCCAATTTCTTCTCCCGGCATTGTCTTTTCTAGTTCAGTTTGGGAAGCTTTTCAACATCTACATAAGTATGAAGCTCTCCTGTAAAGTGCTTGTCATCAGGTGAATTCAAGGTCATGTCATACGCTTCCGTAGCCCAGTCATTTCCTGGTACAGCTGGAATGTACGTGGAGCCCCTATACTTGACACAGATAACATATGCTGTGTGGTCTTGTTACTCACTGGGACAGTTTTCCAGTCCTCAACAACACTTAAATCCACCACGAGGCACTGTTCTAGATAGTTTATGTACACAATGGCTTTGTCCTGTTCTGTGATTAGGGACTGAGTACAGCTCTGGACATACCAGGACCTTGTCCCGTACCGTGCTCAGCACCAAAGGTCTCACAGACATGAATTAGTTTCTGTAGGGCCTTTGCCGAGGGGCATATCAAACATATATCATCAGCATACAGAAGATGATTTACAGGAACTCTGCCAATATTGCAACCGACATTGGCAGCGTTTAACTTAACAGTGAGGTTCGTAACGCATGCATTAAAATAGAAGGGAAAGTAGACTTCCCTGGGGAACACCGTTACCGAAGCAAAAGCTGTCCGAAACGAAAGACCCCAACGCACCCTGAGGGATAAGATGGAACCAGTAAACAATAATGCGTACTAGGTAGACGGGTACCTTTCTATCGAGTAATTTCTTATACAGAGTAAAATGGTTGATCGAATGCCTTGGATGCATCGAGAAAGCAAACGAATACGAAGAACCTCGGCTTTTGAAGTAAGAAATTATCTCCTTGAGTGCGAAGATACACATGTCTGTCCCGTGGTGTTTTTTAAAACCAAATTGATTCACCGGAGGTAAATTGTTGATGCAGTTCTCTAAACCCTCTTTAGATAATGAGACTAGGGCGAGGTCATCCGCCCAAGATAAAGAGTTAAGTGATGTAGAAGTTAAAGTTGCAGCGTCACATTTGTTTGGATCAAAGTAGTCTAACAGCATAATTAACATCCAGATACATAGATCGCAATACATAAAAAAAAATTTCCACCTTTACCATAATGTGACAGTTTATAGAATAATCCATCCCACCAAACACTGCCAAACGCCTTCTTCATGTCGACGAAACAGACGAATAATTTACCTTTCTTTTTTGTGTGTCTTTATCAATAAGGGACATTAGGATAAACACATTTGTCAGATGTTCTGCACTTTTTTTCTAAACCCAAACTGTGTATCATTACCTTCGCGAAGAAGGTTATGTTTTCAGGGGCGTTCGTGTGTCTGTGTGTTTGTGTGTGAACACGATAACTCGAGAAGGCTTTGATGGATTGTCTTTATACTTGGTAGGTGGGTAGGTCTTCATGAGACCTTAAAATGATTAGATTTTGGATCCCCTAGCGGCTTGTTAAGGTACTGCAGCTGAACTTCCGGTTTTGATATCTCAGGATCCAGACATGCTAGGGTGACGAAATTTGAATGGTAGGTAGCTCTTGTGTTGGGAAAGAAGTGACGTGAGTTTGGGCCCCCTAGCGGCTTGCTCTAGAATTGCAGGGCTATCTGTTTGAAAATATTCAAAAGGGGATAACTCGAGAACCGGTTGACGGATCGTCATGATTTTTGTATGTAGGTAGCTTACGTGATGATTGATATAATTATATGACAATTATGCAAATACAGATGTAATTTGCATAATTTATGGGGAAATTATATAAATCAGCTGTATTCCATAATAGAACTATTGAAGCTTGTGATATTGGTAATTGAGAACAAGAGAAACACAGGCAGATATTAATTATGCAAATGAACACTTAATTTGCATAATTAATGAGAAAATGTTATGATTCTGTAATGATAAATGCTTGGAATTTCATACTTGTGGTATTTGAAAGTTCAGTGAAGGTGAACATCATTAACATAATGTATTCAAATCCTGACCTCATCTGCATAATTTATGAGGAAATGCTAGAATTGCATTATTTGTTAATATAAGACTGTCTTTTGGTTGTATGAAAATATGATAAGCCGATATAATTCATGAAGATAAGGATCCTATTTGTAAAATAAGGGGGGAACTCTATATTTGTCAGTACAGTCATGAACTTAAGATGAACATCATTTGGCGAAGGTATGAGATCGGGGAACTCTAGTTTAGTATATTTTATCTTCGATAAAATTTTGTAGTCTAGTGTTTATTTGAACAATTTTTATAAACAACTTAATACGAACCCCAAGGACACTTGTGCACAAAGTACGCACGCACAGGCAGGTGTTATTGTTATTTATCTTGGCGGACAGCTTGACTAGATCCCAGATTCACAAAGACTCAAATACTCACAATCTTGCAAGTTCTGATGATCCCTGTGGCTGAGACAAAATTGGAGACAAAAGCTTACAAAAAGCTTTCCTGTCACATAATAAAACGATTTCATAAAATGTTCTGTCCTGCTCTATGATGTCTGGATTCATCTTCAGGAAATCCTTCCAGCCTACTGGTTTCCTCATGAAACTCAGCAGGTCCTCCACCCCCAGGGGTCCGTCTGTCATGCTCCAGATTTTCTCCAACTCTAAATGCCTCGTCGGCGTATTCAGCAAATCCACTTAAGGCGTGCAAATTACAGTACATGTGGTTCATTTGCTTCATGTCGCGTTGCTCTACTAAGCTTAGTTCATCCCAGTGCTCAATTACACCTGGGAGAACCTCTTGTACTGCTGCACTATGCTATTGAAGCTTTTTTGGGAGGCAGCACCGTCTGTCATTGTGTTAATGTCTTTAAATGTATTTACTCAGATTTACCGAATGAAGCTGTTCGAAGGCAGGATGCTGTCTGCCGTCTTCGGTGACCTCGTGGACATGTAAAGTCACTAAAACAGAAAGTTACTCTTATCAGTTGGCCTATCACATTAACTTTTGAAAAAAATTGTCAGCATGTTGCTTCGGCATGGGGAAGGGGGGAGGGGGGGCGTAGTGATTACGAATGACGCAAAATTATTGACGCAGTTTACGAATTACGTTAATCAGGACGATTTTGAAATCAGCTTACGGTGTACTAGTACTTCACGGATTACGTTTTACGTTGCATAAAGGTAACGCGTATGCTCAATGTAGTATATAAGGGACAAATTACGCGTTAGGGCGAATTTGCTGCTGCTGATTTTGTTTTACTTACCTGCTTCTCCCTGGCGTCCCCGCTCCTCCGCCAAGGCCAAAAGGGTGCCATTTGTCCTAGTTACCCTCACACGGGGTACCGCTGCAGTTGTTGATGCTGCCTTTGAACAGAAATGAAATATTGAAGATGTCTTTATTTAAATTATTACCTTGGAGGTAATGTTTTTGCCGTGTGAGTGTGTGTGTGTGTGTGTGTGTGTGTGTGTGTTCTGCACATTTGTAGTCAGAAGTTCAGAACGCCTTTATGGATTGTGATGATATTTGGTATGCTGGTAATTCTTAGGAAGACGAAGGTCAAGGTCAAATATGGGTCTCCTGGTGGATGACCTTGGCACTGCGACTTTGTTGCCCGGGGCTGTTCCCGAGCGAAGTATTTGTTGTAGTACACTGTATATAGCTTCTCCAGCTCTTTCCACCCCTTTATTTCTGTCAGGGCCTTCCTGTAGTTGCTACCCTTACTTGGCTGCAGCTGATCTCTGTTTCCTGTTGTTTGCTTTAATGTACTGGATTTGTTTCCTGAGAATTTCATTCTGCTTGACCTTAGGGAGTGCTGACACCTGCTTTAGGAAGTCCCTGCAGCTGGCTTCACTCGAAACCTGCCCACCATGCTCCTGTAGCAGTGTCGGGCTTTGTGTTGCCATCTGCTCTTCCTTCTTTCTAACGTTCGCAGCGTGTTCTGCTGCTCTTTCCCGAAGCTTTGTCTCTTCCCTCTCCTGCAGCTCTTTGTGATTTCAACATAAGTGGCGCCCTGAAATTGGCCTGAGCTCCGAACTTCACGCCGAACTCTCTGTGGGACCCAAAACTCAAGTGTTAGCGACGTTCATGGGCGACCAACGAATTCATAGCTAAATGAAAAATAACGGAAATAGAGAACGAAATTTTGTACATTTAGTTTGTTTCGTTGTTTTTACAGACATTCTTTTACGTGCTGCATCATATTCAAGCTGTAAAATCAAGGGTGTAAGACCCACATATCTACATGAATGACGGCGCTCTTACTGCGCTCTCCCACTTTGCGACCTGACATTTTGGGAGCGCGGGGGGTTACCGGAAGGCTGATTGTTTTGCAAATTAAGAAAAATAACGGGGGGGACATTTTTCCCCGTAGGCTGGAATCCATCCGTAAACGCTTTATCTCCGCTCCGTTCCTCCGCTCTGCCGGATGGATTCCAGGCTATAACCCTTTGGGTGCGAATCGATCGCGACCTTTTAGACTATCTAAAGACCTTTTCATCTGTTCCGCATATATGGGCCCAAGCTCTTAAGTTACACAAAAAAAACTCCGAAAATGTGTGCTGTAATTAGAGATTTCATTGTCCATAATCTCTATTAAAGTCGTGATTTTCCGAGTTTTTAGTCGTGATTGAAGAGCCCGGGCTTATTGATTGATTCGCAGCCAAAAGGTGTCCGTCGATTTAGATGGAACTTTTTAAACAATAGAATCTCTTACCATACGGGCATGAAGCTTCATGCAGTGCAATCTCCGCCGGCCTCATAATGTGCACGGCACTGTAGCGGCAGACGGCCAGGTCGGGCCCAGTGTAGTTCTTGAAATGTAAAATTGAGAAGAAAAGTGTTTAAGGATCAAGAAAAAAAGTTGCAATAGCATACAAGAGCATTGAGTGACCTGTTGTAAACGTTACTAATACAACTTATGTTGATTACAAGATTTCCCTTTTGCTGCATGCATTATGCCATTAAGGATATGGCAATGGGCCTCTCCTCCTGTGTTTAATCTTGTATCAAACCCACGTCCTTGTGTGCAAATTTACACCAAAGAGGTTTAAATTTTTTTTAAGATGAACATAATAGCGTGCTCCACTTGTTCATACCATTTTGCAGAAGTCAAACGGGGCAATAGACTCAATACTTGTTGCAATCTGTATCCAAAAGGGAAAATCAAGCCAGATGTTTATTTACAGACACAAGATATAAGAAGAACTGACCTTCCTGCACTTAAGAATGTGTCTGAGCAATCGATTGCTCTGAACAATGTGACTATGGTCATATGGGCACACGACGGATTGCCCGGCTCCAGAAATAAATCGCACAGGTCGTGAAGCCATCACCTAAAAGAAGACAAAACATTTTTTCTTAATTTTCATTGTGGTGTAAACTTACACAAACTTTTACAGATGTCAAGTTACTAATAAACTTTGGTAAGAACCCGGTCCCTAAGGACGAATTGGGCGGTCTCGTCTTCTCATGCAGCCGCCGCGCCACGTGCTCAGTGCGGCCGAGAGGCGCTGTCTGAAAATATGTCGTGGGAGCGAGGTGTGATTGAAAAGTTTATATCCGCTGGCTGCCTTTGTTCACCAGACATTAGGACAGGCTTGTCCCGGATGTCCGGTGGCAGGTTGTAAATATTCAGTGACTCTGGCCATGTTGAATGCGGTATCTTCAGATGAGAAAATGCCCCCCCCCCATCTGTGGAGTACTCAAATGTCAAGCACCTTGGTTCACCCTAATTGACAACAAGATAAGAATTATTTTCAATAGTCACGTTCATTTTTCCTAACCATTAGGAAAACAAAGTTTGGAGACAACATTCTGTCACCCCGGTTTACTCAGTCACAGAGTCGCGTAAGCCTAAGTCCTCCCCCCATGCCCAATTTCACAATATTACATCTCTTAGAAATTAACCTCATTTTGCGAGTTATCACGTTGTTTTGGTAGGGTAGAAGCAGAGGTTGGTTTGGAAGATGAGTGGCATTATACCAGGTGTAATATTAGAAATCAGTATCCTTCGAAAGATGGTGACCTTTTCACCTGACCCATTTTTCTGACGTTCCGGCGGAATACTCTCTTGCATATTGTGTAAGAAGGGTATATATAATTTTGGTGTGTAGTCATAGAATTATAACAAGGTGTTGTTTTTACCTGTATATTTTGGTATTTTTATCTGTATATTCCCTATACCCTTCAAGTCATTTTGGATCTGATACAATCTTTCATGGATCGCCAGTACTTCTAAAAGGACAGATCTCAATGTTTGCACTACATTTTAGTGTCCTTAAAGGTAGTGATTTAGTGTGGTAGTGATTGGTTTATTGAAAAGAACATATCAGACTCGCAGTAAAAACTGAATTGTACTGATATTTACAACTTTTGGCATTAACCAATAGATATAAGAGGGCAAAAGAAGATGCAATCAACAAAAGTCTTCCACCCCTGACGGTCCTCTGCTAGACATAGACAGAAGGTACAGATAATCAATCATACAAACACAACGGAACAACCAAAACAAATAGTCAAAACCGTTAGGCATAGACGTTTTGTCAAATAATGACAGTCGGTTGTCCGTGAGGTCAGGGTCAGAGGTCGTATGTTCTTAACGCTACTTTAAAGGCATTTACTGTTGTTGCATGTTTAGTTACCGTGTTAAGCGAGTTATAAGCTGAAGCTGCTCTGTACTTAAATGTTCTCTGTCCAGTTCTGTTTGTGTATTTAGGTTTACGCAGTAGGTTCGCTTGTCTTGTGTTGTATTGATGTGTTTGGTGGTTGCACTTGGCGTTCTTTCGTAAACCCCACGGGAGCCTCGCTGGACCTTGCCACCGAATAGCCTCCTCAAACTGTGCACAAGTGCCGCCAGAAAGTAGTACATAGCAACATCGAAACATCTGGTAGTAAGTGTTCATTTATACAGCATAATTTCTAGACTGTGTTTTTCCAGCCAGTCTAAAACTAGAATTATGTTTGTGCTTGTATCATTTTGTCGTTGGTATGTGTTACCATTGCCATGGCGGATGGGTATGGACAGAAACTACCTAGTGCAACCAACGGTTACAGTTGCAGAAGATAAGAGCAGTGGTGTGAGGTCTGGCCACCACATACAGATTTACTTGAATGTCGTTTTGCCTTGGCCAATTGTCGATTTTGTGATTGTCACCTTACGTAGAAAGAATCATAACCCTGTTATGGTTACTCGTATGTAATTGTCAACAAGTTCTGTATGAAAGTACAGGTCTTTCCTTTTGATGGAGTCTGTAAGGAACGGATGGAAACGGTCTGCTATGCGGTTCAGTTTCATCAGTCTAGGATTGTTATTGTGTCCGTTAGTGTTTGATTCAAAATGACGTCAAATAGTTGTAAGAAAAATCATGTTGGTGTTCATTTGCATGACATTAGGCGTCGTGTGTCTGTTGGCACACACCTGCAGAATAATAGTTGATTTGCATAGAGACCAGACAGTAGTTGCCTGGTTCGCCTCGGTGTCTGGGGTTCACTTCTTCGTGGACGTCTTGGAGTTGGGTGTCGGTGGGGTCTTTCTGGCTTTCACTTCTTCCATTTCTGGTTAGCTTTCTAATAGTTGACAGATGTCGAAAGTCGGCCGTGGTCTTGTTATTTTTCCGATCAAAACAGCCGAGCCGTGCGAGAACAGCACTGAAAACACTGCTGGAATATTCTGTCCTCTTCAATCACAAAATACTTAGTACGAATTCGTACGCATCATTTAATGACATGAAATATTGGGTGGGGGAGGGGGTGTCAGTTAAAGTTTTGCAGTCTCCGTTTCCTTCCAATAAACGGGACATCGGTATAACTGGATAAGTTGTGCTTCTGCTCTGTCCAGATCTTCTGGGGTGATTAATGACTGTAGAAGGGTGTGGATGTCCATTACGAGCAAAGAGTAATGCTCATAATAGTCAGGATAAATGGCAGGATGTTGATAATGATGGGTAAGGAATAGTACAGGAGCCATGCCCGAATGCTGGAAAATGATATGCCGGATGCTCTTACAAATAATGCATCAGTTTAAGTGCATCAGGAGACACAATAACAGTCATCATGATAAACCGCCTCCTGAGAACATTCAGGCTGAACACTGTTTGGACCCAACGATAGCAGAATCCTGTTCTTTGTGTAGAAGCTAAAGGGAAACAGAACAGGTGGTCTTATCGACGGCTTGGGAGAGAGTTTCCATGTAAAGTGGGCCAGAGCTAGGTGCAGATAACCGGTACCCTGCCTGTTGTATTGTAGCCCATACTATCTCCGCCTCTGAGTGGTCATATGTTCGGGTTGAAACTAAGTTAGATTTAACTGCAATAAACACACCTCCACCTTGACTGTTAGTAGGTCCTTACGGTACACATCGTACTCTACTGGGAACATTTCCGAATCTGAATCCAGATAAGATTCATTACCGCAAATAACATCCGGGTTTTCTACCTCTATAAGAGCCCTGAATTGTGTATTTTTGCCCCCCCCCCTTATATTACTGCAGGTCAGGGACAACAATTTATACGCAATAACTGTTCAAAACAGATAAAAAGCTCTTACCAATCCCACATACATGTGTATTCATTTACTATGTCGACACAGATACAATGTATACATATTTATTCCTGAATATATGTTTTCGTTCTGTGTCTATACAAAATCCAATAAATCCCCGTGTCTGTTCAAGAATAACCGGACCCAATTCTTTTTAATGTCAATTCGTGCGTATTAATTTCCTATGTCACAACAGAAACAATATATGCGCAAGTTTTGTTCAATGATATATATCCAATTTAGTTACTAATATTCAGTTTCTTGGCCTTCTCTTCTATGGGCAGTACTTTTGCGAATGCCGATATGCATGACATACACGAGTAACATTCACCCCTAAATCCCTCCCTTGAGGCCAGGACCTTCACTTGCAGCCAGGACACCCTTCAGCACCTCTCCTGTTCATTGGCCACATTCGTGACCCAGGCAGCTGTACCAACTGAATTCCGGGAGAGGGACAAATGATGGGGGATCAGCAAAATCTGGAGGGGAAACGTCCACTTTCTGAGGCTTCTTTGTCACAGTCCCTCAGGTACTGCATGGTCGTGGACATCCAGGCTTCTCTTTGTTGCTCTGTCAACTTCTGGAGTTGTATCGCACTGTTACCCAGGCCTCTCGGAAGGCCTTGCTCAGGCAGGCGATGCTCCCAACACGTCGCACAACAGGTGGTTGACGCCGACGAATTCGTAGGTCATGATGGCCTTCCCTAAACCTTTGGCGATTACGTCCCCGAGGGTTTCGGCATCTTGCTGGAATACCGCCATCACAGCCTTTAGTGTTCGGTTCAGGGCGACGTTGGCCTCGCTGAAGCTTAGCCAGCGGATAGCATGGATGGACTTTACGTCATCTGTGTCCAAGATGTCATGCATGTCCTTGAGACGGGCTTGCCTGGAACTGCTGTTTGCGAAGTACCCATAGACACTGCCCATGGTTCTTTGGTAACGCTGAAGCAGACATTACAAGTATTATAAAGTGTGAGTCTTCACTAGGCCGTGGCCAGGAGAGGCTGACAATTTTGTTATGTACCTTCAAGTTACTGGAGTAAATCAACAATAATTATTCACAAAGGTTTAGCCAGTCTATTATGTTGAACATTCCCCTTAATCGGTAACACTGGGGCATAAGCTGCATAAGTTGGTTTGGTGTGGTGGCTTCTTGAGGTCTGATTTTGTCCGCTATGTTGCTGAATATTTGATTGATCTGTGGACACAAATGACGGATCAATCACCACTACTACTAATGATGAAACACTACCATTATAATCTACCATCAAATACTCAACATTTTCTGGCAAATGATATTTCTCACGTTCCACAATTCTGTATGGGGGGGGGGGGCATTAATCTTTTAGTGGCTATTCAGTATATCATACATTTTCTTATACTCTCTAAGACTGTAACAATTTGCAGCATTCATTGCCAAACAATCATTATCAGTCATATGCACACTAACATTACCTGCTGACCATAAGTGGTAGATCTTTGATGACCTCTGATCATGTGTCTCCAAGAGATGATTATGTTGCATAAAGAACAACACATCCTTCTTATCTTCAACATTATCATAACAGAAATTGTCAACATACGAAATCACATCCGGCAAACATTTGCGTTTATCATACTGAGCAGCACATTCAAGTAGTTTTCACTTTCCTTTCCACGGGCCTTCATGTACATGTCAAGATCACACATGATGGTCTGTTCACACCCATTGTCATGATAGACTCATTTTACTTTTAACTTGTCATGTAAAGCAAGTTTCGACTTAAAGAACGTAACTGATGAGAAAACATTTCTGTTCTACAATCAGGACATGTTCATGACTTCTTAGTAGCCATTGCATAATGCAATCACAACAGAATGTGTCCACATTTTCCCTGTCGTGGTTTGTAGGCGACACCCTCCCTACAAAGAGCACAAAAAACACATTTGCCTTGGTCTCATCCAGAAATCTATCCAGCGGTACACTGTTAAGCTCCACACAAGGGACTTTGTCAGGCGTAGGCGGTTCGATGGTTTTACTGGAGGGCTCGCCACTGGTTGACGGGACTGGGTCAGGGGGTTGACGAGACTGGGTCAGGGGGTTGACGGGGCTGGGTCAGGGGGTTGACGGGACTGGGTCAGGGGGTTGACGGGACTGGGTCAGGGGGTTGACGGGACTGGGTCAAGGGGTTGACAGGACTGGATTGGCATGGTTCATACCCGCACTGCTCTCAATTAAAAATAGTCTTCACGCTCCCCCAGCAAATCACACTGTAGATGGGGGTTGACCTGTCTGGGGAAAGACTTATCGCCTCATCGCGTTACTCGTCGCCTCCTTCAACCTCTTGCTTTTCGGAGTCTTACCGGTCGAAAACTTGTACCCGCCCATTGGCAAAGTGCCTCATGCCAATAAGCGTCTGACTGACCCTTCTTTGGCATGACGGAAAACTGAAGAAGACTATTAAAAACCACGCCGCTCACGATCCAACACGGCCGCCCCTTTTCCATCCCCCATTTCCCGTGTTAGGACATGTTAGGACATATGGTCGGAAATGGGTGGCCGCGGTAGGAATACGCCTTGACGTCTGGACATGTTCGCACATGTTTCGAATTTCGGAACAGGCCATTCTGTGGTGGGTGCGGCCACGGAAAAGACCTCTGCAACTCGTCCTCCACCGACACTTTGACATTGTTGATAGCGTCGACATTTAAACTCCATATCAGAAACCGAGTCATGGATGCCTGCTCCATTAGCAACTCTCAGAATGAAGTCATGCAGTTCTTCAGATGAATGACGAAATCCACAGAACGGAGAATTATTCGCCAGTGTTCCAAGGAAGACTTTCAGTCTGTCTAGGCATGTCTTTCCACCCCATACTTTTCCTTTCCAAACTGAGTGTACAGATGACTGAAATCTTTTCTCCTTGGTGTGATGTCGCGATCTGCTTTTCTCTGGTTATAGGTGTCTGTGATAGGAACTGTCGTCTAGCTGTAGATGTAGTATGGCCTGATTCAAAAAGCTTCTACACGTTCTCGATAGTTTTTTTCAGACAGGTATTTGACGTTAGAAGCCTCCAACGTGCCGACTGAATGGTTGTGCTCCCAGTGAATGTCAATTGTGGTGCA
>NW_017803928.1:74732-77704 GCF_001625305.1 Branchiostoma belcheri | reverse complement strand
AGTTTTTTGTGGCCATCTCTCTGCCGGTATCCGTGCACAACCAGTAGGGCTTCGGGACAATGATGGGGTCATTATTTATTTAAAAAAATGCCAGCACATGCGTGGAAGGGGAGGGAGGACACGTGGGTGACCTTTACTAGTTCCCCCTCAAATCACATCATTAAAAAGCATTCTAAAACAACATTGTGAGAGTAATACATAAACATACATACAAAAATATGGACATGTAACATATCAGTCAGATATTCTTCTACGTAGATGTCAGTGCAGTCTTAATGCTATGCATGTCTGCAAGCCGCAGAACATGTACATATGATGTCTGTGTCAAAGTTGTTCTGAGAATTGTCGCTTAATGACAGGGCAAGACATCGTTTGGATGGCAAAATGTCAGACTGACTTGACACTGCAATGCCGTAATTGGCGTTTCTAGTTTATTCCATTCGGCCACAAGTCGGGGGATTAGTCGGTGCTCATTTGCATGACAATAGGTGTCGTGTGTCTGGTGGCACGCACCTGCAGAATAATAGTTGATTTGCATAGAGACCAGACAGTAGTGGTCTGCACTGCCTGCCTGGGGCTCACCTCTTCGTGGACGTGTTGGGGCTGGTTGCCTGGGTTGGGGTCTTTCTGGCTTGCTTGTTCCCTTTCTAGTTAGCTTGCCAATAGCATTGCAGTTGTCGGCGCGGAAGTCTGTTCAAAATAGTCGAGCCAATAAACTGAAGAACAGTATATCTACACCCTAGTAAAAAGTTCTCACATTACACTCACTCCTAAAACTACTTTTCAACATTTCATACCTTTTGTTGTATAAACCAAACATACCATCTAATGTTCCCCTTTGTACGCTCATCAACAGGCGGTTGTGCGTGGTAGACAGTGGTTAGCCTATCTTTTGTGCCCAGCTGTTCTGAGAGCAAGTCGTTCACCTGTCAGAATATTTTGATACATTCAAAAGTCAGTGCAATATGTCGGACATAATCTTCTATCAAAATGACGACCATATTTCGATTTTCAGTCCGTGTGAACAGATTATCATAAATATATAAGGCAATGCGACAATCAAAATAATGTCAAATTATATGGAGAAAACATGAGCACAAGCGGCAACCAATTAATTAACCAATCTCATATAAATACAGAACACAAATCAACAAAACAATATCTTTATACAAAGTAATAACAACCAAAAGACAGGAAATATAAAACAAAAAACCAAAAGTAATAGCTGTGAGAGACATTTCAAGAGTGGACAACAGATTATAGTAATGTTGTCTAATTCCCCCATTCGTGATAGTGTAGTGGTAGTTTATTTTTTCTAGTGGCAATTATGTATTCTGATCTATGATAAGACTTAATATAGGAAATAAACTGCTTTAGCGATAATAGTTTTTCCCTTTGTTTGAAATAAAAAAAATGGCACTTAGTATAATTGTATTATCGACTAATGGGATGCCTCTTCTTAAATCCCCAAATATGACACCACGTCTATACATAATGTTTTGTTTGTTATTTGTTGATGCCATTCCTTTACGTCCCTCCAGAAGTCATACACTCTGGGACATGCCCAAAATAAATGTACGGTGTTTTCTTCTTCATTTGTAAAGTGTATACAATTAGGGCAGTCTGTGAGTTTCCAAATATATAGCATCCTTTTTGTTGATAAAAATTTATGTAATAATCTGTACTGAAAATGTCTTCGCCGATTTGCCGATGAAGGAGTTTCTCTTTTCCTCCGGCCATGTTTGCACACAGAACGATAGTTAGTCGGTCTTTGGCCTGTTTTCCACCGCTGCACTGTTCACCCTTCACTGCCAAAGTCTTGTTAGAAGTTGTTCGGTAGAAAATTCCAGAAATGTCCACTTTAGGGTCTGTAGGTCTTATTCCCTAGGTCCATGGCCGGGCATAACAAAAAATGATACTTCTCAAACAGAGTGAATACCTTACTCTAGAGCACTCTGTACGGCCGGCGCTGGTACGGGGTGAGGCGGTTCATACTCACGGCATCTTGGCCTGGATGTTCACGTACTCTGCCTCCTTGCACAAAAGTTCTACCAGCAGGTAGAAGTCAAGGCTGTTTTGGGCTTTCTTGTTGAGTCGGATGTGGGAGCCTTCCAGATCGTTGTTTGTCCTGATCGGCTGAAAGTACACGGACCACTCATCAATTGACCAGACGATGTTTCCCAGCCACTCCCTCTCCATGTAGTCCATCAGCTCGATGATCGTTGGGTGGGTTGTATGCTGCCGCAACTCGGCTAGCGCTCTGTCGATGCGCTGTGCTGGCAGGAACTGGAGCACCATAAGCTCCCTCATCAGCTCGTAGACGCCCCTTCTCGTAATGCACTGGTTGTCCTAAAGTACAACGTAAAAATGTACTTACATTTGGCAATCAAAATGCACTGGTACATATATTGAAACATGACATGAAAGTTACATTGAAACATGAAATAAACATTTATTTAAAACTATGCACACTGATAGATTTTACATATCAAGCTTTTGGATCTTCTTGACGATCGCCAGGGTGAGATGGAAGGCGCACCCCTCCCCTGTGCAGTTAGGGAAGACTGATCGGATTGCTCCCCACATGCCATCTTCGAAATCCATAACGAAGTGCTCCACCCGCGTGGGTTCTGGAGAAGCATCTCTTTCACCTTCCGGAAAACCCTTAACAACAAAATTGGTTCGGTCAATGTCGTGTTGTTGCAAGATTCACGAGGAGCCAGTAGAAACAGATAAAAGCGCTTATAAACCCCCCACTGTTACACTGTCGTCACTCAAAACCACAAATAGGAAATTTGTCACATCAGCACGAAGAAACCCGGCTGGAACGTGGTCTTGGTTCATCTCGAAGTGCAGCGATGTTGGGTCTTTCGATCGAAGTTAGCCTCTACCAGGCACCGCGGATCGTTGGAAATATAGTAGACATTGGCCGAAATAAAGGAATGATACCAGGGGAGTTAGCCGGCCAGAGA
>NW_017803928.1:68880-74578 GCF_001625305.1 Branchiostoma belcheri | reverse complement strand
ACTCCCCTGGTATCATTCCTTTATTTCGGCCAATGTCTACTATATTTCCAACGATCCGCGGTGCCTGGTAGAGGCTAGATCGAAGTGTCTCTCTTGAGCGTTTTTGTTTTATTCAGCATGCAGTAAACAAAATTAGGGTACAGGACACAGTGACGACGGGCTCAAGTTACATAACTTATGTTAGCGCCACCACTTGTACGAATAAAACTAATAATACTAAACAATGCAAAACACTAACGAAGATCACATGTGAAAGAAAAACACAGTCGAGTTGATGAAACGATTGTCCACATTCCCCACCCAATATGAAAAGGACGCGAATAGAATTAAAAACGTTTTGATGCTAAGATGTAATTTTGGGCGGTTGACATAATGTTACAGTTAACTCTAAAAGAATGAACCGGGTAACCGTTCAAAATTAAGAGTTGTTTCCCTCTATCTGAAAGGGTGTATAAGTTGACAGTGTCCTAAGATCCCAGAAAGTCTGCTGAGGAGTTCTGAATGGTGGAAGTTATGCAAAGGACAGTGTAATAGGTAATGAGTAACTGTTTCGTATTGACACCGGCAGCTACAAGCAGGGCTAGAAATAAGACCCCTTGTGAAAAGATTATAATTTAGGCTGCAGGTGCCAATAGGAAGCCGAGTAAGAAGAACACAGGAGAAACGAGAACCGAAACTGAAGTGATTATATCTGGTAGGGCATAGAGATCGAAATAGGTGAGTCCTAAATTTAGAATAATTAAGTGTACGAATATTACAATTTAGGTTATTCCATCCACGAATGGAATAAGGGAGGAAGGACTTACCAAAACGAATTGTTTTACAGTTTATAGTTCTCAAATCTGTACTATTTCTCAGATCATAGACACAAGACATGGTAATTGTAGACGGAACTAACGATGTAAGATATTCACGTGCAAATCCATTAATAATATTATGAAATAATAACAGACGATGTATATGTCGTCTGTCGGACAAAGTTTCCCAGCCAAGTTCTTGGCGAATTGAAGAGTATGATGACCCTTTGACGGCACCGGACACAACGAGGGCGCAATGATATCGAATGCGCTCAACTAGGTTGGATTCCTCAGCTGTGCACCCGTGCCAGACAATGTCAGCATATTCTAACAATGATCTTAAAGAAGATTTGTAAATTGTATCTAAGACATAGCGGGGCAATTTGAATTTCAGAGCACTAAATAATTTTACATTTTGGGAGGATTTAGTAACGATAGTGTTAATATGGGATTGCCAAGACATCGTAGCAGAGAGTAACCCCAATGTGTTTGTGACAAGAAACAGATTTTATGACAGAATTTTTAAGAACAAGAGGTGGATGGGCTTGGCGAATTCGTTTAGTTGTGAGGCAAATTTCTTCAGATTTAGCAGGGTTAAGTTCCATTAGCCATTGGGTTGACCATAAATGAATTTTTTCTAAGTCTGAATTAAGAGAAGCAGCTGTATTGGTAGGATCATCAACTACTTAAATGAGAGAGCTGTCATCAGCGAACAGAAATGGCTGGGAAACTAAGTCCTCTACAATATCGTTAACATAGACAAGACAAAGTAAGGGGCCAAGAACGGACCCCTGGGGGACACCCGCAGAAATGCAACACCAAGTAGAACCCTGACCTTCAATAACAACACGCTGATGTCTACCATCTTACTAAGGTAACTAAATAGCCAATTTAAAATAGGACCTTCGATGCCATTTTTATGTAATTTGAAAATAAGGCCAGTATGCCATACTCTATCAAAGGCCCTTGAAAGATCTAGAAAAAAAGAACGGACCTCTTTCCCCGAATCCAGTGCCTCAAGTATTACATGAGTAAAATAGACCAACTAACGAACAGTGGAATCGCCGCGAATGAAACCCGATTGTAGACGGTAAAGAAGGTCGTTCTGAATAAGGTGATTGTACAGATGCTTGCATACTATTTTTTCAAAAACCTTAGACAGAGATGGCAATAAAGATACCGGACGGTAGTTGCATACTGTGCGTCACCTTTCTTAAAAATAGGTATAATTTGCATACTTCCAGATATCGGGGAACGTACCGAGAGAGATTAAATACATAAGCTATTTTTTCGGCTATAAGAGGTGTAATTTAAGGAATCTATTGTCTAAATTATCATAACCATGGGCCTTGTAAATGTCAAGATCTTTAACATAGAGACAAATTTCATCAGCTGAGGTAGTGATTTCAAATAGGCGGTGGTCCGTGAGGTTGTAAAATGGTGGTAAAGAAGTGTTAGAGTCATCAATCGTGGATTGCGATGCAAAATACTTGTTGAAAAGTTCTGCCTTTTTAGTGGGATCAATAATAAATGTACTACCGTCTTTTAGGGGGGGAGGATATTGGAGGCAACTTTCGGTTTATAAAAATGACGTCATGATTACACCAAAGTTGTTACAATTTAAATCTATTACTACACCATTCTATGAACATTTGGTAGCCATACGATAAGTGCATAAAAACCGAAATAAGGTTATGTATAAGAACGCCAGTGTATCCATTACGATCGAAAGCCGGCTGGGGTCCGCGCGGACCCCAAAAGAAAATCAGATATAATTTTTTTTAGAAATCGGGAAAAAGGAGTTTTCTGCACTGTATTGAGGGACAACTTTGTGGGTGACAATTACCTAAAATTTCAGAAAAAAATATTCAGAACAAAAAAGATATTACAGAATATATAGTCCTGGGGGACCCCAGGTGTACTGTTTAGGGTTAAAGTGCCTTTTGCATTTTTATTTTTAAATGTGCACTCGCAATGGCGGCACTTGTGGTTGGCAAAACCAACCCCTTTAAGCCGTCAACAGCAAAACAAGCATTTGTGTCTGCACAAAAAGCAACAACACCTTTCATTCCAACCTCATTACCATTTACTTAAAAGGGATATCCTTCTGCCAATATGTGTTAATCTTCCACAAGGACTCCATGGTGGCTGGAGCCGGTGGACGATTCAATTTCTGTCCACGTAGTCCATCACGTCAGCACACGATGGTCAGATTTGGGCCCAAAAGTCCCACTCCGCTACTATGGAGATCGAATCCCCCGAACCCGCGAATCTTGTTCGATATGACGTCATTCGAATAGAGCGGGCGTTCGATCTGGGGTTACCCGCGGTCATTTACAGTAAAGCCGCTACAACCGGCTACTTCAAGCCCTTTTTTACTTGGGAACCACGGAACAGGAAAAATCCACCTTTCCACAAATATGAACCGTTTTCAAAACATTACATCTATGCCGTGATTTTATTGTGGATATGTAACATGTAACGAAGCTACTGCCGTCATCGTGGGTGACCTTGAAGGTCAGAATTCTTGTTGACGCTGTTATAAAATCCAGGTCCCCATATCCAAGTGGCACAGCACGCGTGCAAACATGGTATTTTAACCATTCCCAAAAATCGTTCAAATTACCTCATTGAGGGCTTGTTTGGAAGAGGAACGATTTCCGCAGATTTCTGTCTTAGGGATTTTTTAAATATGGCCGCGATTATGAATTATCGGTATTTAAAGTTAAAACACTGCGTTTTTAGCTCTTCTTTTGACTGTAAGTCGAGTTTTAGTTAAAAAATAAAAAATCCTAAGACAGAAAGTTTAAATTTACTGTAATATTTCTAAAAATCCAAAAATCTAACCTCATTTTTAATTTTCGGGGCCCCTTAAAATCAGTTGTTTGGTTCTCGTGAACCCTTTTTGAAATCCGAAATTGATCTCATTTGGAAGAAAATGTACACAAAGTGGAGCAAAGGCAGTGCAAGAATAACATTTGAGGTAAACAAAATCACTTATTACATTTAATTTTGACGAGTATTTACTCTCCAATTACTTTTGTTATTTTCAAATTTTACCCGTTACCCCCGGGCCGGCCCGGGACTCCCGCGCGGCCACGTTCGAACGCGTTCTGTAACCCGATACCTCCCCAGTAATGCGACTTTTAGCCTAGCAACCGACCGCCGTGGCAACGGGAGTGCTGGAGTTGCGGCCTTCTGGAGTCGCAGGAACATCTGGACGATGTGTTCACTGGGCAGGAACGGTGGAGCAAGTTTCGCTCGTGTGTCAGTTTGTATACACATGTCACATGTGTCTCCAGCTTCTCCTGCCCAAACCGTGCGCGTTCGAAGCCCACTGGTAGGAACACCCTTTAGGGCAGCGGATCTTGCAGATTCCCGCGTGCCCTCGCATGATGACTTGGCGCAGCGTGACTTTTGCGTCGCACTTTGTGTTGTGGGCATGGAGCGTGGCCAGCAGGTGGAAAATCTTGTCTTCTGCGACCACGAACAGCTGCTGGTTCTGGCGGCCACTCTTGGAAGTTGCAGGGTCCGTCCACAACGGACGGCGTCGATGACGGACCGTTTTGGGACAGATAACTGTCCAGCAAAACGGTCATCATGTCCACCGTCGTTATCTCGGCACCCCCATGCGCGCTTTGGCGCGCTCTACTTTCTCTCGCATCATCATCTTCTTCTTCTCCTCTTCATTTGGCCTCGGAAAGAGACACTCGAACGTCTTTCGGGTGTTTCTGGAAGTCCCTTTCACCACTCCATGTACGTTGTGGTAACGCCGTCTTTGGGTTTGTCCTGTCGCTTGTCCCTGGACACCGTTGACAGTTGAAATCAAGCAAGAGGTGTATGGGGTGGCGGGCAGCCATCCTTCAGCAACCGGAAAAGAAACTGAATTTTGGCGCACTTTGTGTATGAATGGATGATGGGAGTTTTATTTTTCTGATGAAATGGAAATAATGTTTGTGGTGACTTATCATTTGTAATGTATAATTGAAGCGTTTACATCCTTATTGAAATTGGACCTGTATTGCCTAACATGGAACTGCAGGGATGCTGCATGGGCACCATGGTATCTTATGGGTTGACGGACAAGAGACAAAATAACTCAGCTGGGTATCAAAACGTGTAATGGGCAGAATCTATATATTCCCAGTTATCATTATCAAAAACATTTTTGACAATTTGTCATCTTTATACCTGATGGTTATCCCCATCTTATATGATGTTTTCTTTCGTGGGGTGTAGCGTGCCTGAGTGTCGCCTGTGTCGTCGCATACGTTGGGTAATCCGGATGACCGGCCGCCCTGGCTTTTTCCTCTAGCCTCCGCAGAGCCGGGACGAGTAAGGCATAGTTGAGGTAAAGGTTCCTTCCTTTATACACCATCCATGCTCCTTATAAGATTGGACTTAAAGTCCTCCATTACTCATCCAATTTCTTCAATCCTCAATATGTTAATCTGGCCACATTCCCTCTGTCCTTATTATGTTAATCTGGTTAAAATTCCAACCTAACATGTCGGGGCAAACATTGATAAAGAGGAAAACAAATAGAAACTACACATCAATCCTCACAGACAGAATGGTCCTACCTAGATGAAAACATGCTGCTGCTGCTGCTCACCTGCTGCCAATCGTTTCCTTCGGCCTAAGGAGCCGCGGCTTGGCCCTGAAGCAGCGCGGCCTGCGGTGCCGCCACCTGGGCCTGGACTGGTACAGCCTGCGGTGCAGCCGCCTAGGCCTGGACATGGTCCAGCCAAAACATAATTTTCTGGGAAGGCTCTTATTCGTACATGTCTGGAAACGAGGATTCTTCTGGAAAAAAAGTTTTTCAGTCCTTACCTTTGATCGCCCCGCATATCGCTTCTTTGTCCTCCTCTTTTTTTTACTAACTCCGTGGGGTTCTCCCG
>NW_017803928.1:38144-68556 GCF_001625305.1 Branchiostoma belcheri | reverse complement strand
TCACGTACTCTGCCTCCTTGCACAAAAGTTCTACCAGCAGGTAGAAGTCAAGGCTGTTTTGGGCTTTCTTGTTGAGTCGGGTGTGGTAGCCTTCCAGATCGTTGTTTGTCCTGATCGGCTGAAAGTACACGGACCACTCGTCAATCGACCAGACGCTGTTTCCCAGCCACTCCCTCTCCATGTAGTCCATCAGCTCGATGATCGTTGGGTGGGTTGTCTGCTGCCGCAACTCGGCTGCGCTCTGTCGATGCGCTGTGCTGGCAGGAACTGGAGCACCATAAGCTCCCTCATCAGCTCGTAGACGCCCCTTCTCGTAATGCACTGGTTGTCCTAAAGTACAACGTAAAAATGTACTTACATTTGGCAATCAAAATGCACTGGTACATATATTGAAACATGACATGAAAGTTACATTGAAACATGAAATAAACAGGAGGCTGGGCCTGCGGAACGGGATGCTGCGCCGGTAACTGTGGTTGCCTCGGGGGTGGAGGAGGCTGTACAAGGGCAGCTTGGTGCTGGGCCGCCGCCGGCGGGGCGTTCTGCTGCTGCCGACGCGGTTGGGCGGTCGCTGCGGGAATACGTGGCCTGATCATCCTGACTCTTCTCTCTGACCTCCCCCGACGCGGCGTAGGTTGCAAAAGGGCAGAACACACGCTTCCTCCTCCACCTAAAGGATTCTTAGTCAGGTGGGAATGTCCAGGTTAGGTGTTTAATTAGAATCATGTCATGATATTAATGTGTATATTCTGCTCACTCATTAGGAATGTTTCCATGTGTAAGAATCCTGTGTTTGTACTAAGGTCGTAAGTTATTTGTAATCATAGAGTAAATAGACAACACACCGAGTTTATCTGCAGTATTCCATTGCTTATAGTTTTGTTCACACACCGGGAAGGAAACCTGTACACTGGCCATGTTTCCCTCTCCGCAACATATCCTTTCCTCGTGCACATCCGTAGGAGTGCATTACAGACGGCGTGGTGTCGCAGAGTCTGTAAGTCGATCGTTCCCGCACAGCCTGCTACATAGTGTTCCTGATCCGGCCACTGTGATGTGCCGTTGATCTGCTTGTATGACCCGCACTCCGGGGCCGTCACCTTAAACGTTGCTTTGTGGATATATCGCGAGTATGCAACTCTTGCCCAGTTCCACTGCGCGAACGTGGTGAGAGGGCCCAGGGTACGGGCAATGCTTGTATGGTGTTCTGCCGCACTGGCTATCAGCCTCGCTGCTAGTGGGTGACCAGTCAACTGAAGGTCTGTCAGCCTTTCCTCTTTCTCTCTGGTAAGCTTGCTCTCCAGCGCTGTTATTGTTTTGATCTCGTTTTCGAGTCTGTTGCGATTGTTGAGCTTGGGCGTCCCAAGGGTTAGTGCGCATTCGTCGGCGGTCGCCTGCATGCCGATCTTTCCGTCTGCCATTCCTCCCAGCATATGCGAGAACCAGCTCTGTTCTCTTTGTCTCTTGTCCGTCTTGACGACCATACTTTCCCCAGAAGTCTTTAGGGGCAACGTTACTACCCCTATCGGGCTCTGTGGGTCTTTCTTGACACCGCTCTTCAGGTATGACTGTAGCTGTCTCAGTAGCGCCGGTCTCGTAAAATGAGCCAGTGGTTTGTTTGTGGCCTTGTCAGAGACTGGGAGCCCTATAAGTCTCGCGAACCTGGTTACCAGTCCCTGTCTGTATAGGTGACGCAGACGTGGTAAACCTAGGCCCAGGCGTTTCCATGGGAGGTCTACCAAGGCATCTGACATCCTCTCCGGCATGCCCGCCAGTTTTTTTTACTACTCCCCGGAGGTGGCTGTCTGCATTCGTCAAGTTTAAACTTGATGTTGGCAATCCTCATTGGATATAGCACTTTTGGTATTACAAACGTCTTATATAATCGAGCTTCTGTGGGAACACAAGTCCCTCTAGTCTTCCGCCTCGATCGGCTGTCTTCCGGAGTTGGGCGTAAGTCGCCGGTCGATTTATCTTTGTTCCCAGGTATATCAGCGGCTTGCTATCTGCCGGTATTCCGCCCCGTATCACCCCGTTGCCGATCTTGATGGGTGGGTCCAGTAGTATTGGCTTCAGTCTCGCCTTTGTGAATTTATACGCTAAGATCTCTGTCTTGTCCGCGCTGATCATAAGATTCAGCGATTGGAACCTCTTCTCGATCCATTTCGCCATCCTCTCGATGCCGGCTCTGCTGCCGCTGACTAATGCCACATCGTCTGCAAAGTCCAGATGGGATAGTGGCACCGTCGTGCCAGGCAGATGGATGCCTTCTTGGTGTACTGGTGAGTCTACACCTCCTCGCAAGGCGATGTCCAAGACTAAGGCGAAGACAATCGGTGCGAGGGGTCCCCTTGTGGCAGGCCCACCATCCTGTCCAGCACCTCGTTGTCACTGGTTTCGTCTTTTGTCGTCCGTAGTTGGATCTTTCATTTCCTTGCCCGCTCCGCTACGTTAATCGTGTTCGCTGCTAGTCCATAGACTTTCAAGCATCCCTCCAGCGTGTGGTGGTTCAGAAACCCGAACGCGTTCGATAGATTGAGGAAGAGTACGTATATCTCCTCGTTGTTTTCCCTCGCATTCTTCAAGGCTGCCTCCAATGTGAAAAGCAGAGTGGAAATGTCGCCTCCGGGCCGGAACGCCTGCTGCCACGGCGACAGCATTCTTTTCGATATCAACCACTCCATCCAGTACTTTTGGATGATGTGTGCGACCACCTTCCATATCACTTCCTGCAGCTCCAACCGGTCTCCAGCTGGAGATGTCTTCCGGTTTGTTTTTCCCCTTGTACAGCAGGACAATCTCGGAGTCTCCGAGTCCCTCTGTTACCTCTCCCTTCGTCAATATGTGGTTGTAGGTATCTCGCAGCATCTCGAAGACCGGTTTTTCGGCTTTGAGTAGGTCCCGGTCAGAGATCTTGGTCGGTCCGAGAGCAGTGTCTTTTCTTGCTCTCGACCTGATGGCGTCCTCTACCATTTCTGTCGTTATTACCAAGTCGGTTTGGAATTTTACAAAGTTTAGAATTTTCCCCAGGCATACTGGACTTACTTACGTGATTATAAGAAGTAACAGTAACTTCCTCCATGACTTTCAGATTCTCTGGGTCATTCCACGAAAGCCCATCGTTGTGTTCTCTTGAATGCCACTGGCCTTGGCCGCAGTCAGCTCTGCAGGATATTAACCATATTACCAAATTAAGAATAAGTTCGCACAATTTGGCGATAGAAAAAGGTCGCTATTATTGTAATATACCAGCTAACCAGAGACAATGCCCGTTATGTTAAGAAAGTGTTGAAGATGAGTATCATTTTCTAATGACCTGTCCTGATAGATAAGTACTTTAGATCAATGAAAATGATCCCATGTAAAGCTGGTAAACCCAAAGACAAACACAGAAATTTTCAATCTACTTATGTCATGCCCCGACTCAATACATATGTAGTGCATTAAAAAAGAAAGAATTCAAAGTATTATAACAGATAGCAACGCCTAATACACATCATGCTAATGCACATAATATACTCTCTTATTCTTATAGACTTGATTGTATCATTGTCATTGTTACCATACATTGTGCCATGCTACAGTAACTATCGATGTATTTTGCTTGATTGTCCATCGTGACTTTGTTATCTACTAGAGATGTGTATAGTGTCTCGTGAACCGAGTTGGACTTTTCACTTGAAGGTGACTTGTCTCGATCGTCATCAAATAATTATGATAGGCCCAGTTACTTGGAGCTGCAATATCCTTTGTCCCCTTCTTAAAATCAGCCTCAAAGTGCTGTATACGAAGGCCATGTGGTGGTGGTGGCTCATTACGAAAAAGCTTTCGACAAGCTGCACAAAGTCTGTTCCTACAATTTTCCTCCGGAATCAATTTACATGGGCCATGGTAGTCACGCCATGGTTTTGGAGAGCAAAATGCTGGCTGCTTGTTTAGGCGTTGAGTTCTACTACTTGTAGGTTTGTCTCCCGCTATTGATCTTGTTGGAGAGTTTCTCATTTTTCTTGAGACTGGCTTTTTCCCCAGGACTTGATGTTGTACCTGCATGTAGTGGGTTACATGTTGTCTTAACTCCTTTCTTTAACAAGTAGGAAATATACGTCTTAAAGTTGCTATTGTAAAAAGTAGAGGCAAGAGTGTGGGCACAAATACTACTTGCCTTATACCCCTTACAATCGCATTTAAACCACCCGCCTTCATTTGTTTTGCACACGGTGTGGGTATTGAGATGTTTGGCTAGCTACTAGCCAATCCTTTCCCCCAGAAAAAACTTTCTTAACCTTTTTTAAATGCACCAGATGTTTAGCTTTTTCTATTACCCCCTTCACCATTGTTTCTGACAGTCCAGTTGACGTAAAGTCCATTGCACATTCCAAGTCTCTAAATTCTTCGCCCTCAATGTCGTTATCAGTTCCTAAATCGTCTCCATCCCCGATGGTCTGGTCTTCGTTAAAGCTGTTTCATTTTTGTCCCTATCATGTGAATAATAGCCCAATAACAGCTCCCGTACTCTTTGCTCTCTGTTTTCTATACTATCATCAGTCAACCATTCAACCAGTCGGCCTTGATCCTTGCCAAATTCTTAATTTGGCTCCTGACAGATTTGGTCTTTTTCTGCACCTTCGCCCTTAGCCTCTTGAGGAACTCACGTCGTCTGGGTGAGGCGCACCTTGGAGGCTTTTATTTTATCCAGCGCTGTTGCTTTTCCATTGCCCTTGCTTCTCCCGAGCCACCACTCGGAAATCGGCTTCATGTGACATGAAGAACTGGACAAGAGGGAATTTAAAACATACGAATTTCACCCTGGTTTACATAACTCTCTCTGAACTCTCATATACCCCTATATTGCCAAGTTTTTCATGACGAAGACACATAATATACATATCGACTACAGAAATTGTTGACATAATTGATATATTCAGGTTCAGCAAATATCTGTCTACCAGTCAGTAATTTAGATTGTAGTCAAAGAAAACAAAATGTTCCATATAGAATGGTTCAAGAGTTTGCTGTACATAATAGATCGATTGATTCATCAAACCACTGAGTGGTAACTGGACACATTAAATATTGTCTATTGTTGTGGCCTATACCATTGGCCTTTTATGCTGGAAAATTCCATTAACATTGCAAACTTAGGTTCTTCCGTGGCGGGTTACTCTGAAAAGTGCGGTAAAAAAGCGACACGGGATTTTTAGGGCCTATCCAATATAGTAGTTGTACTAAATACATGTATCTGATGTATTAAACCGTACATTGTCTATTTGGTGCTAACTGTAGATTATGTCCGGAAACTAAATGACAAATATCAGCAAATTACCCCAGGTCGCCGAACTCAGGGTTCCGCTCTGTTGTAAACTGAATGAAGACGTTTGCCGCCTCCAGTTCAGGGAGCTGTGCTGTAACTGGCAGCAAAGTCACCTTAACCAGCTGTGTTCTTTGCTGCACTGGCAAAGTTGCTGTAGAAGAAAGGTAACAAAATGGAACACGATGGTCAGATTTGGGCCCAAAAGTCCCACTCCGCTACTATGGAGATCGAATCCCCCGAACCCGCGAATCTTGTTCGATATGACGTCATTCGAATAGAGCGGGCGTTCGATCTGGGGTTACCCACGGTCATTCACAGTAAAGCCGCTACAACCGGCTACTTCAAGCCCTTTTTTACTTGGGAACCACGGAACAGGAAAAATCCACCTTTCCACAAATATGAACCGTTTTCAAAACATTACATCTATGCCGTGATTTTATTGTGGATATGTAACATGTAACGAAGCTACTGCCGTCATCGTGGGTGACCTTGAAGGTCAGAATTTTTGTTGACGCTGTTATAAAATCAAGGTCCCCATATCCAAGTGTCATAGCACGCGTGCAAACATGGTATTTTAACCACTCCCAAAAATCGCTCAAATTACCTCATTGAGGGCTTGTTTGGAAGAGGAACGATTTCCGCAGATTTCTGTCTTAGGGATTTTTTAAATATGGCCGCGATTATGAATTATCGGTATTTAAAGTTAAAACACTGCGTTTTTAGCTCTTCTTTTGACTGTAAGTCGAGTTTTAGTTAAAAAATAAAAAAATCCTAAGACAGAAAGTTTAAATTTACTGTAATATTTCTAAAAATCCAAAAATCTAACCTTATTTTTAATTTTCGGGGCCTCTTAAAATCAGTTGTTTGGTTCTCGTGAACCCTTTTTGAAATCCGAAATTGATCTCATTTGGAAGCAAATGTACACAAAGTGGAGCAAAGGCAGTGCAAGAATAACATTTGAGGTAAACAAAATCACTTATTACATTTTATTTTGACGAGTATTTACTCTCCAATTACTTTTGTTTATTTTCAAATTTTACCCGTTGCCCCCGGGCCGGCCTGGGACTCCCGCGCGGCCACGTTCGAACGCGTTCTGTAACCCGATACCTCCCTAGTAATGCGACTTTAGCCTAGCAACGGACCGCCGTGGAAATTTCAGTGCAGAGCCAGAACTGATTCAGAAATGGACCGCTTGTGACCGGTGTTATAATCTTGCAGTAATAAATCTACATCCATCAGTTTTTCTAACATCATCATCCATCATCACATTATCGACCAATGATCTCTTGGTTCATGTAAAAACATTTCATTTATGTTGTAAATGATCAATTGAACAGAAGTCTAAGTACACAAAACCCTGATCAAGTCTATGGTTTAACATTTACATACAACTTACACTTGGGCTTTGCTGCAGGTTTGGCCATGCTGTGTTTGGGCTTGTAGTTGAAGAGGTGGCCCAGTTTCTCAGTAGCCCTTCTGGCATCCAAAGTCTTGAGAGACTTTCCTGTATAGACATATAGAATTGGGCTGTCCTCCTTGCTCTGACTTCTTCTGTCTGAAATTGTTTTGGCAGAAGAGAGGAGGGCCTTCAATGCGTCGCATTCATCGCAGTTTGTGAACATGTTCTTCTGCAAACAGAAACAGATTGATTAATCCTGTGAACAGATATACAAATAGATGTCTTTTGTTCTAATTTAATACCTTCACTAGGACAAAACATCCTGAATAGATTCCTATTTTCTTGTCCACCATAAGTTATGCGCTCAAAATGGTCCCAAAGTTTGTAACTTGATACGTTACAGGTGGTAAATAGAAAAACATTATTAGAATTAGAAATGAGATCACAGACGGGGGTGAATTGAAGAAAACAATGGTGCAGATTGTAACTGTCCAATTTGCAAACAAAAATGCCTGATTTGGTCACCAATTATTGCATGTAACTGGTATCCTCTTCACACACACATGGGTTAGGGTAGTCACATACCATTACCTTCAGGCAAGATAGGTGAAGCAATGATTACAAGGCCAGGATGGGGGGAAAGTCAATGGAATTGATCCTAGGGGTAGGGTGGTTAGACCATCTACAAAAATGTATGTCCACATGATGTGATAACTTAAAATAAGAGAGTGCCACTAGTACTTACCTGTGGTATTTTTAGTTTTGGGAACTCCCTCTTCCACATTTCCATGAATCTAGTCTCTTTCAGTGCATCCTTGTCCTCCCATTGGTCTTCTCTATGTATTTTGAAGATGTCTTTTTTTCGTGGCGCATTGCGGGAGGTGGACATTCTCGCTGCATGGCGTCCCCGAATCTTTTGGCGTAGCTCTCGCGCCACCCTTCTGCCATCAGGTACTTTTTGGAGTGGCATACCATTCCTGTTCACCCACCTGGCACTATCTCTTCTCTAGCCTCGTACTTTTTTTTTGATCTGATAGAATCTAAAGAAATAATAAATGGTAAGAAGACATGACAAAAGACTATGCAGTGAACATGGGTGACGAACCCCTTTTAACGTTCTGGATACGTTGTCTTTGCGATCTCCTACAGTGATCCCTTAGTATGTACGAGTATTGAGTGTTATATCCATCACAGAAACCATGTTTAAAGAGATTTCCCTGTATATCTGCTGAGTTCTAAAAGCCATTATTTACCTGGATTTGCCAACGCAGTAGGCCAGGCACCATGCTTTAAGGCAAACTGCGTAGCGTCTGATCGAAATGTCGTAGTCTTTTACTTTTGCTTCGTCCTTCATTCTACCAGCTTTTTCAAACGCTGCCCAGATGAACTGGCTTTGTTCAAACCGGTTTAGCTGGAAGGACTGGTGGGCATGACGAATGGAAAGTCAGTTGGACGGTTTCATGCCTGGGCTCTCTTGGGGTGATGTACTGCCCCCACCCCTGTAATCTAAAAATGAAACCTACCAGATGGCCAGCTTTGGTGATGTGTGACGCTACGTTTGTACCACTAGCAGGTACACTAGCTTTGGTTCTCTTGTCACTCATCCTTTGAACTTAGGATCATTTCAGTTTCATTATTCATTTCAGTACAAACGAATATCACATGAGCATTGTGTTGCCTGAGTAGCCAAGTGACGTCATACCTGCAAAATTATTTATGATGTCTGTCTACTTTAATTTTTAACTGTCATCCATAATCACTGTTACCGGCAAGGGGGAGGGGCGGTCGTCTGAGGGGGAGGGCCTTTTAATTGGTGGTAACACTGGTAAGTGTAGGGAAATTTTGTTCCATTCAACGTTTTCATACAATTTTAAACATGATTTACACCTGTCCCATACATATCGTAGCGTGTTGCCGGTTATTGGAATCGTCAGAACGGTACATTCCAATAATATCAATCCATCCCTACTAATTCTAATGGATTCGCCTAAATCTCCCACAATCCGCTTGATTGGTCGAAAAACAATGCTGGAAACCTCGCCGAAAAACAAAAATGGGTCAAATTTGACGCTACGAAGCTCATATTCGCGTGCACTTGTGATCTTCAAGTGAACTTCCCGAGATTCTCGTACTTGTCAGGATTACGAAGACATATATTTTCACCTGGTTTTGCCGATCCTGACTTTACTAAGAGTTTTTCTGTGAACCACGTTAACTGAGAACTCTCAGCACTCTGCCTCACAACACAATCTGACCTACATTCTTGAAATATACCTCATACCCAACGCTGTAGCTGCCACGACCACCTTACATGTGCCCCTTCCGAGTAATGAGTTAACAACTCGGTCCTTGTGTTTATTGAGTGTGGCAGTATGGCACATGCCTAACTCAGTGGGTTGATAGACTTTTTAGGTTTTCTTGCACTGTAAGACAACACAAATATGATTTACCTGCCCAGGCCCTTGCCCCTTACTCTGATAGAAGATGAGAAAATACTTTGCCCACTGCTTTCAGAGATCGACAGTATATTATAATGTTCTCTATGTGGAGTCCTTTGTTGAGAATCTCCTTCACAACCCACTCAAGGAAGTCAAACTTGTCATAGGAAATCTGTACAAGTGACAGCCTTATGTTTATGGTATTGGTTTGAACATGAGAAACGATTCCTTTTTTATTCTCGCTTTCATGCAGACTTGGTGGCCCTGAATCTACCCTTCTGCTTGGTGGTGTATCGTGGTGCAAGGGCTGGTCGGTAATGCTCAGTACCGTACATGGCACGGGAAAGTACCCTGTACAGGAAGATTCCGTCTCCGTACATGGCTAGCGGAATGTGACTCCGAATGTTTCGGCCTTTGTATCTTTTTACTCCGTGGAGTATTCTGGTCAGTTGGATTTTACGTGTTTGCAGCGAAAACTAAATGTTCCCTTTGTTATATCGGCATGTAATTTGGTACGTCGTCTGCAGGCATGGCCGTGATGATGAACGTATGTTTGTTTGTACCGCGGCTGTTTTCGTGTTTGATACAATATTTCAGGAACACCCCCTACATTTAGTAGGTATTTTGAAACTGGCCGTTTCTAAAGCGTTCTCTGATTGTAGCGGGGGTCTAAAGTTAATACAGATGTTTGTCGTGCACGATACGTTTCGTCGTCCATGGTTAAGGAATGGGGGCAGTTCTGAGGTGTGTTAGCAGTTAAAAGTTATGGTTCCGTACGTTGTATTTTTATGTAATTGGGCATGTGGCGTGTCCGTTATGTCTGTGATGAGTATAAGTAACGAAGTCAGCGCATCAGGTGCGCATGCTTTCCGTATGCAGTGCGCAACACTAGTGGCTTGCTGCGATTATGTGATGAATGTCAAAAATGAATGTCTAACTTACCTGTATCATTACGTCCCAACTAGTGGAGGTCTCAGGTTGCACAGTGCTGCACAGACCACGACTATATCATCCAAAATTGGTACCATGTTGACCGGCACTGTATTCTTCAGAATGGTGAACCATTTGATACGCCCTGTTAAAGTTTGGTGTTATCCCGATGAGGTATTTGACAGTATTGTGCTTCTTGTAGTCACTCCAAGTGATCTGTTGTAAGTCCAGCCGTCTTGGTTTTTGGATACAGATTTCCGTGCAGTCAATTGTACATCTTAACTGGGGGTATTTCTTGTGAAGGGCTTGGGTCATGTGTTGCATGATTGCTTCTTTGGCAGGCCAGAAGATGAGATATTTGAGGTGTTGTGCTAGCATGGGTACCCAGGTGTTGATGATGTTTGAACAGAGTACTTCGGAGATGACGAAAATGTCACATAGCGGTGTGTTTGTAACCCCCAACCTCAGCTTCACCAAGACTAAGACAAGCTCTTCTCGACTTTCCAGCTTTCGTGCTGGTCCAAACTTTTTGGGGCTTTTTGTGAACTTCTTGTTCCTTTCCTATCCTAGTTTGAGCAGCTGTTGTGCCTCTCCAGTATCTGTTTACCTTCTTCTCTAGGGACTTGTGAAGACTGTCTAGTGTTGCTTTTGTTTGTAGGTCCGTGTTTCGGTATAATTTGAGATCCGTGCTGGTGAAGCGGTTGACAATTTGGCTGGATACTGATTTGGATGACTTTGGTTTTGTTTTTTATGGCATGTGCATCTCCCTTGGTTGTGGTTGTGTATGAACAGCCCACCACAATTGACAGCATTAACACCAGCCTTCTGTGAATTTTAGAAAAGGTGTATGTGAGCAGCTATTATTCTTCTTGTTACGGTTGAGGCAGGTCTTGCCCCAAGCTGGGCAGCTTTCCTTACCCATTTGTGTGGCCACGTGTTGCCGTTTGTTAACCGTCAAAACGTCTGTTACTTTCGTTCACAATTCTAATCGATCTTAACAGACGAGAGGCAAATACAGTGTAATACTATGTACGGGTTTAAAACACTGTGGTCCCTCCTAACTACCGAGACCCGGATGTAGTAGGATATAGTGGCGAATCGGTAACACGGAAGTCCCCATGAAGTGCGAAATCGACACCAAAATGTGGCATAAAAATTTTTGAAGGTTGACATCGGCATACATCAGCGCCCGAATCAACCAAGGCATCGCACAGTGTCTCATAGTTGTTCTCATGACCAAACTACCCAACGACCCCCAACCTTAGGGCTGCGTATGCTAGTGTTACTTGTGGGCTGGTGAGTACGGGTCTTGGGTACTTGGTGGCGGCGTCACGACCCTTTAGGCGCTGCCGAGATCGTTTCCCAGGTTGTAGGGACAGTCCGTTCGCTAGTGGCCACGTTCATCACACACTGAACACGGGTGCGTCTGGGGAGAGTGTTTTAGAGGGTTTTACGCGCCCCTGCTGTTTTGGCTTGCAGTTGTTCGCGTTACGAACGTTGAAGGGGCACTTCCCCGCCCAGTGGCCGAACTGGAAACAGCGGTTAGAACACTGTGGTTCACCTGGATTAATCAAGAAATGGAGGTTTACTTAAAACTAGTCCATTTCGGCATCTTCCTGTATACTCTGACATGTACACATGTAGATAATGACCATGGATATATTAGCCTGTTTCCTCCTTAATCCAAAAATAAGTCTCCTGATGGGTACGTCTGCAACATCAATCAAGAGAACATTTTTTTTTCCTTCAGTTTGTCAAGCACATCATCTAGTGTCTCTCCTAACATCAACTTCTTACTGATGGCCTGCTTATCAACTACCACAAGTTGTGGTACCGTCCAGAAATGCTTGAACCTCTCCATGCAAAGTTAATACTTTTCTTTCGATGGTTTTCATGTATAATGATGTCATGCCTTAGTCTGGAATGAAGTATCCCTGTCCCTCAAGAGATATGTGCTGCTTCATCTTTTGTCCCTCTTTTAAAGTCACCTTCAAAGTGGCGCAAAAGAGCATAGTGTGGTGGCTTTGCATCAGAAAAATACTTACAACTTGCACACAATCGACCTCTACAATGATTGTCATTGATGTCTCTCAATAACCATTTAGCATTACTAGAAAGCCATGGCTTAGCAGATGGACGTACCCTTTGTCTTTTTTGTTGTGTGGTTGGTTTACTGACTACTTCTCTGATGGGAGAGTTGTTCCTTCTTTTTCTAAAAGTAGTTTTTTCCTTCCCGGATTTGCTGCCTTTCCGACACATAGTGGCGTCAATTTGGCTTTGATTCATTTCGTTAATAGGTAGTCTACATAAGACTAAAGGTTGCTACAGTGGACGGCTGTGCATGTGTTGTGAGTTGTACATGTGTGCCCTGCCTGGTCTTCTGGCTAAAAATGGTGGAGTTCACAGTTGCCCCATTTTATGCAGGCTGTCGTGTCTGCTCCACAGCCTACGTTGACTTGATAGAAACGCCTCTGAGTAGTCCATGAAGCTGACCTCCTCTCTTTTGGATACCTCCTTGAAGAGGTTGTTGTAGAGGGCAGTGTCCATATCCAGGCGTGCTAGACCACCAACTGCTCCAATCTAATACAGGTACTGAAATAGAGAATTAATAAGGGGGTGTCCATTTGTTTCAATACTTTGTCACGAGCTGCCTTGACGTAGTCTCCTCACGATGCTGGTGATCCAAATCAAACTTTTGAAACAGACATTTAGATCTATTTACTGAAATATATCAACACATCACATTTATTTAAGCAAGGAGGTTTAAAATAACACACATTCATTTGATGTGTTAAAATGCATCCCTAAAAACGACAGCATTTAGTTCCCATTGAAATGTTGTCCCATACGCATGTAAAAACAAACACAACAGCACAAACACAACAGACAAGGAAGGAATGGATTTGGTATAAACAAGTACAAAAATACATGACAAGGTTAGGGTAATGGCAATAGTTTTAGGCGTTTGCTAGCCTGGTAACCATACTCAACGGGTCAGCTTTGTGTGTTCCGGTCGGCTGGGGGTTTGTAGCCTCTACCAGGCGCGCGGACCGCTGGAAAAATAGTAGAAATTGGCCAAAATAAAGGGAATAGGGTGGGTTGCAAACTGTATCTCTGGACGGCTAACTCCCCTGCCCAATTTCTACTATTTTTTCCATGGATCCGCGGTGTGCATGGCAGAGGCTAGTTTGTTCTAGGCTAGTGATCATAGTTTTACGCGGGGTGGCCAGAAAAACTACTCTCCTTCCTGTTGAGAGTCTTCATTTGTTTGGCCGAAGAACAAATGTGTCACATCTTCTACTAGTTCTAGTTCAGGTTCTTCGTTTGTTTGGCTGAAGGATGAATCTGTCACGTCTTCAACCTGACCCAGAGAGTCTTCATTTGTTTGGTCGAAGAACAAATGTGTCACGTCTTCAAGTTCAGGTTCTTCGTTTGTTTGGCCGAAGAACAAAGGTGTCACGTCTTCAAGTTCAGGTTCTTCGTTTGTTTGGCCGAAGAACAAAGGTGTCACATCTTCTAGTTCTAGTGCATCATCTACAAGGAGAAAATAACACTGGTCAGTCCTATATGAACTTTTCACCTCCACGACTGATGTCTGATAATTTGATGCACTTTCTATACATATAAATTGTCTTCGCTGATACGGAATTCATCCATACTTGTCATAAACATGTAATAGCCACATGTGCATCAATCGTACATGGATAATAAAAACAGTACTACACACGTTAACTAAATTAAATAAAATATACTAAAATAGATTTCAGGCTGTCAGATTCATAGGGTGAAACAAAGTACAGTAACTGTAATATTACCTTCAAGTTGGTCAGACGTAGTCCCCTCTGGTGGTTTATTCTCTTCTCTAATGTCAGAGGGTGTTGAAGACAAGTCTTCAATGTCACACTCTGGAAGGTAGAAAGTTAATAAGAATAAGTACAGCAACCGAAAGGCTTCTTGGGAAATGTTGCAAATACTAAGTACGTAATATATAACTATTATAACTTAAAGATATTTCCAGCAGTGAAAAAGTGAGGCCTTTCTAAGTCACCAAGAGGGTTGTTATTGTCCTCATTTATAAATTCCTTCAATTCTTTGTGCTTGTGTAAGAAATTTCCCATAAGTATTTTCTACATATTATTCTAAATATCTTCCTACATTCTGAATATTTTTTTGGTTGACAATGCATAATTAAACATTGAAATGTTCCTGTTGCAGAGTACAATATTTCCAATAGTATCTGAATGTTTGTAACAGCATATCATTCTATCATTTGTACCATTATTTATAATTATTAGTATTTTGTAAATGGGTCAGTGGGCTGAGAGAAAGCAAATCACAAATCCCTGCAAAGAGGGTTGTATGCCTGGATACAAGCATAGATCACTTGCCACAAGGTGCAAGAACATTCTCCTCAGGGTATCACTATATCACTAACTTAAAAAAGGCAGTTATAGCAGGGCACTGTAACCCCCTTGGTACTAGCATTCAGTCTAGCAATACTGGAGTCTAGAAAAAAATTGTTGAGAGCTGAGTCATTGGAGATTGGGTAAGTCTCATCTGTCACAATGGTTTAGGACCACATTGACTTTGAGACTTATTGATTTGGGCTGTGACCAGTTCAGTGCTACTAGTATGTTCTGCAACTGGCTTTGAAGTTTGGTGTGAGTAGGCTGTAGTTCTCTAATAGCCATGACTTTTGATATGCGTAATAAATGAATTAGTAACTAGACTAAACCAGGCGATTTGACTAAGCTGTACATTTATGACAATCTTTAGAATGTACTCACACCAACTTCACCAGACCAATAAAATTGTAGTATTGTTAGATGCTGGATAAATTCATACATATATTCATTTATATGTTCTACATTTCAATTATTTTGCAATTAACACATAATATGAAAATTCTGTGTACATGGTACTTACCAACTTGTAGTTCCTGAGATGGAGCAGAAACCGAAAGCAGTTCCTAGAAGTCAGCACCAAAGACACTGCACAATGACGCACAAAATTCCTTCACAGCCGCCTTCTTCCACATTTGAACCACAGAAGCGTCAGAATTCGTGGTGTGATCTTTTCGCGACATGTGTCTTTTCAATCCCGGCTGTCATGCATTTGACGTTCCACATCCAGGACAGAAGTGTGGTCCTGTGTGCCACCTCCTTAAATGTTCCGCTGAGCAGTATGGGAAATGGCAAAAGAAGTGTCCCCCGTCCCCGGGAGTGAACAGCGACATTAGTATTTCGCAGTCCGTCGGGTCCTTTTTGGAATCAGCCCTGAGTTCAATTGGACTGTTTCCCCATCGCGACGTCTCGTCGTGGGTGAAAATCTCCGCAATAGCTCTCCAGTTGTCGAATGGTGAACGAAGACAGGATCTCTATCGGTCATTCTGTCCTTCACAACAACGTTAACAACGAGGACAGCGGTCTAAATTCCTCTATAACCCTTACTGTATATCCCCTGTTAATTCACAGGCCGGGCTGTTTTCGCGCCAACTGCATAAACAGATCCCACAGGAACACACTGAAGCCGGAGTCCCGGAAATGGACGTGTCCGTCTTTTAATTAGAAAAATATGTGCAATGGAGAGATTGCCGATTATTTTCTGTTGAGCAGTTATCTCCACACCACGAAAACAAATCGTTTTGGCCCTATTCGCCTATAGTGACACGTACAAAAATTGACGGAACAACTAAGAATTGCGGCGTACAAGGGTAGAAGCCACCTGTATTCTTAAGTCGATTACAATGTACCGTTCAACCGATCCATGACATAAAATGGAAAAGAAAAACTTAACTTTGCGACCTTTGTAGTCAACATGAAGTACATATTACTGACCTGGAGGCCGTTTCAAACAAAATCTCTTTAGTTCTCACTGTTTGTTAACAACATGGATAAATCGTGGACTTTCAGAGCAGGTGTCCGAAAATTAAGAAAAGTCAAAATTCTACACACTCAAGTATTTTGTGCTGTACCTCTTGTAGGCAACACAGATGCCATCATAATTAGCCAATGTGCAGTGCCTTCCTGTCGAGGTGGGTACGACACGGGCAAACACAAACTTTTTATTTACTTCTTTTTCTGTTCGGACACCTGCTCCGAAAGTGAACCGGTTTCTCCCTATAGTGTTCCTCCAGTTTATACTTGCGTGGCTGTGGCCTACGGTAATAATCTGGCCTATGAACCACCCCTCGTTAATATGCCAGCATTTCATATATTGTCATGTTTACAGAACAAAGTCAGAACAATCAAATCGTGTCACTACAATGTATTTAGCAGAGCTGGACATACCACCTGCATATGTCCAGGTGCATGTATTTCTGATAGGTCTACCTGTTCACATGTAATAGTTGAATTGTCTTTCTTACCTTTGAAGTGTGACACTGATGCCTTGTTCCGATCCATCGAATCTATTATGGTTGACATGTAGTTGTTAGGTTGTTTCTTGACTCCTCATTTGGTTATAGTATTTTTGTCATATTTTGGGTCATAATGGTCATAGACGTTTCCAAGCTGGAGAATAAAGGGAAAAAGATGGGAAACATTATTAAGTGTAATGAGGATTTTATAGTGGAAGCTCTTCAATATTACATAATTGATAAGTTACATCTCTTTCACTGTCTCCATTATAGTAATGTACAGTATTGTGTTTTGTTACTTTTTTCCCTCAAGCTGACTGACACTCATTTGCCTCATTTATCTAACGGATATGATAATCAAGCAGGGTAGGTCAGTCTAGTGATGCACGTGTAACCTGTCTACATTACAGTGGGGCATGAGTTACATTAAGAAGTGACTAAGTAGTATGATTGAATAATATGTACAGCCACATGCACGATTATACAGTAAAAAAAATCAAATATAGATATAAGAGCCTGAATAAAACATGGAATAATAGTGTTACCTTTCGCTTCATGGCGGTGATGCCCGGGTGAGACGCAGCATCATGGTGAATCATGATCTCTTTTAAGTCCTCCTGGATGAAGAGTAATCATTATGTATGTAGTTTCTTTGGTGTTTGCAACTGTACAGAGAGACTCCTTTTGACACATACCACCAAGTACATGCACAACGGTGTCAGTGAGTGTGGACGCGTGGCGTTGAATAATGTTTACATTTGTTGTATTAGAGTCAACAGCTAGAGCCTGTGACAGAGGATGATAGGTGGTCGTGTCCCCTACCACAGTAAGCCCACCGAGGATGATGAGTCTGCGTGTTGAGCCAATGTACGTAGAAGAGTGGCAGGCTCTCCCCCCTGGCATTACAGTGACTGAGGTCTTCCAGCTCCTATCAGACAAATTGTAGACGTAAAGATGTTTATCAGTTGAAGTCTGTTCGTACATGGATATGGATGCAGTGTAGGGGTACTCAGTGGCTGCGCTATTCTGATGGAGCCCTCCAAACAACAGTGCAATATTGTCTTCTATCTGTGTGAAGGTGTGCCCGATGTGTGCTGACAGAGTTTTGACCTCGTCTTCCAAGTATTGAGAAGACTTGGCAATGTTTACAGTGTCTTTGCTCACTTGTTGCTTGAAACTAGCAAGGTCTTCTAGTATAATGTTGTTCCTAGTTCCTATGTTGTTCCTCTTGCCAGGTTACTAACTTACTGATTCTCTCCTCACAGACGTGTAATACGCAGCAGGCCGTCACCACTGTTGGGACCCGGTCCAGGTCGATATTCAGTTGCTGAGAAAGGCACCGACACCTGCCGCCCTTCAGCCGGCCAAACGCACATTCCACAGTCATTCTTGCCTGACTCAAGCGGTAGTTGAATGTTGTCTTCTCTTCGCTCAGGTGACCATTTTCTGGATAGGGCTTCATTAGCCATGGCAGGTGAGGGTAGGCTGCATCGCCCAGCAGCACTACGGGGACGTCAGTTCCAGAGATCCACCGGGTGAAATAAAATTAAAAAGCATAAAAGTGTAATGTAAATATTTATAACGTCAATGTTCATTGGGTGTAATTGCACTCTCTTCTACCATCTAGGTGTAAAGGAAATACTCATACCTGTGGAAACAAACTCAATCCATTTCCTCTGGTCGCACGTCTGAACGACACGTTATGACAGAAAAATGAATTATGGAAAGAACTTTATTGTTCATCAAATATACAACTAGTATTCATAGTTGATGAGTCATAGCATGTTATAGGAAAAGTTAGCTGTTTGATTAGTTTTCAACAAGTGGGAGTAATATTGGCTAGATGTAACTTGTCCCAAATGCTTTTTTTATAGATTTTTAAATAAGTATGTTAAAACATACTTGATCACAAAAGAAGAATACTTGTAAACAAATTGTACATTTTCGAAGAATACGTACTATTATACAATGACATTTTTTTCATGTAATGTCAACAGTACAATTCGGTTATCTTTGTGAGACAGTGGTATTACTTCAACTGATCATGACAAGGATAACTCAAAGCATGTTAAAGGAAAAAGTTAGCTGTTTTACTTAATTGTTATTTAAATCAACAAGTGGGAGTAACATTGTCTAGATGTAAATTGTCTCAAATGTTTTATACATTTAACATGCTTGATCATAAAAGAAGAATAAATTGTTTATTTTGTATGAAAGGAATACCTAATGTTTGATACCACCTAGAAAAAATATAAGAAAAATATGATTGAACAAACAAAACGTTGATTGTAGAACCTAAATTAGCAATGCATGTAGGGGTGTTGGGCGATGCTGATGCTGTTCTTCTCCTTGGCGCGGCCGCGGTTGAAGTTCCCCTGGGGAGATGGTGCGGAAGGGGCCGAGCCTTTGAAAAATTTAAGCTGCATTGGGGCATCCTGAGCCTATGTGAGAGGGGAATTCTTAGTCTTGTGGTATTCCTAAGACTTGAGAAATGAAGACAGTCAACTGTAAAAGTTTCAGTTATTACCTCCATGAAATATGGGCTTTGCTTGAGGGATGAGTGGATCAGCTTCCAACAGCTATCCAGCTACAGGCCCCAGTCTCCCAAAGGGCAGGTTGGGATTCCAGCAGACTTAAACTGTATTATACTTTCATATCCTTCTTTTAAGTCTGACTTTTTCAATTTGTCTATTTCTTTGCAAAAGTGAAACAGAGAAAATGTTCTTCCTCAATAAAGATAGTCCGATGTACCATCATGTTTCTTTTAATCAATTTGCTCAATTAACAAAGAGATCAGAGTAGGATTCTTGCATTACTAATAGCTATGAAATGATATATATGGAATAAAGTATACCAAACACCTTGCAGGCTGTCATGTCTGCCGGCAGGTGGGATTGTCTGAATGCTGAAGACACTCAGGAGGTCCATCTGAGGGAAGCGGTCCTCCAGGTTCTCGATGAAAAAGTCGACAAACTGCCTACGGAGGACTGCAAACTCCTGTATGTCCATCCCGTGCAGCCTCCCTTCCGGACCAAGGTGCTGGTCAAGCGGCTCCTCTCTGGCCAGCCTGAGGACTGCCTTCTTAGCCTCTACCGCACGCTGAATCTCTGTCAGATCCAGGTTCATTTTCTGGAAACACTTGCTCAGGGCGGAGAGGTGTGGCAGCACATCGCACAACAGGTATAGTGTAGCTGAGTATTACCCGATCTTCAAAAGAATTTTTTCCACTTTTGTCAAAGCGCCTGCAAGCTTCACACCACAATAATTTGGATTTCCCTTGTCTTAGACATGTGCGTCTTGCTGTAATACCTTGAGTTCTGGGAAGTGTATACTTCTGCATTTTTTTTCCTGTAGGAAAATAATTTCCATGGATTTGTAATGTGAATGATGTCGCAATGAATTAACTTGTAGCAGCACCGGGGTGGCGTGCACCCTCTCTGGCGACTGGATACTGCATGGCCAATTTGATACTGTTTTTTTGCTACACTGGGAATTGCATTGTATGATATTGAGATTGTAAGCACAATACGTTCAAAAAACGTCTTATCCTGCCCCTACCTCTATATCCGCGACCATCCCTTAACTGGTACTTAGACAAACCCCAAGTGAGCCTCGCAGGGCCACGTCACCGAATATCCATCTCAGACAGGATGTACACAAGTGCCGCCAAAAAGTAGTACGTGACAAGGACGAAGCATCTAGTGTTAGGGTCCACTTTCAAGCTATTGTCGTTATTGCCTTCGACGAGAAGGCTATGAAATCGGTTTCGGCCTGTTTTGTAGATTATGCACGGTAAAGTTTGAAGGCATGGTCCGAGGTTCACGATTTTTGGCAGGCAGGTTGATTTGGGGGTGGCCATTGTCAAGGCTAAAAATGGGCTTCGTGGGGGGTTCCTAAGTCACTGTAGTTGACCTTGGTTTTTGGTGTTTTTTCCTTGTCATCAAGATATCTCGAGTATCCTTAAATGGATGTTCATGATTTTTAGTGGGCAAGTTACCGTTGAGAATGCCGAGGTCAAGTTCAAAGATGGGCCCCGTGGGGGTTTCTATGCCACTGCAGTTGACCTTTGTTTTTTGTGTTTTTCCTTGTCATCAAGATAACTCGAGAATCTTTAAATGGATGTTCATGTTTTTCAGTTGGCAAGTTACCATTGAAAATACCAAGGTCAAGTTCGGATATGGGCCTCGTGGGGGGTTCCCATGTCATTGAATTTGACCTTTTGTGGTGGTCGTTTTTGTTGTTAGCGGGATAATTCGAGAATCTGCAAATGGATGTTCACGATTTTTTGAGAGCAAGTTACCGTTGACGATAGCAAGAACAAGTTCGGAAATGGGCGTCGTGGGAGGTCCGTACGTTACTGCAGTAACACTGGTCGCTTTAAATTTAGAAAAGACACCAGCAACCCCAAGTATGAAATTCCAGGCAGTTAGCATGATGGAATTATTGCATTTTCTCATTAATTATGCAAATTAAGTATTAATTTACATAATCAATATCTGCCTGTGTTTCTCTCGTTCTCAATTACATGTCACAAGCTTGAATAGTCCTACAATGTAATGCAGCTGATTTATAGAATTTCTCCATTAATTATGCAAATTCATCCAGATTTGCATAATTGCCGCATAATTATACCGACCATCACGTAAGCTACCTACATACCAAAAATCACGACGATCCGTCCACCGGTTCTTGAGTTATCCTCTTTTGAATATTTTCAAACAGATAGACCTGCAGTTCCTGAGCAAGCCGCTAGGGGGCCCAAGCTCACGCCACTTCTTCCCCAGCAAAAGAGCTACCTACCATCCAGATTTCGTCACCCCAGCATGTGTAGATCATGAGATATCAAAAACTGGAAGTTCAGCTGCAGTACCACAACAAGCCGCTAGGGGGTCCAAAGTCTAATCTATTTCCAGGTCCCATCAAGACCTACCCACCTACCAAATATCAAGATAATCCACCTAAGCTTTCTCAAGTTATGCTGTTGACAGACTATAGGCTATCAAAAACTCATCTGTAAATCCTCAAATACACAAAAGGGAGATAAATCCCCAAGCCATCGCTAATACACGCAGCTAATAGCAGGTAACAAGATCACAAGTTTTTAAAGGCTAATAACAGGTCAAACCATGAAAAATGTCAGACTTTTTGGCCATATTTTAAAAATATACATTCTTCTGTCCTTCTTACCAGAAAACTGGGCCTTTCTGAGCATAATTTGCACAAGAAAAATCATTTTTGCCTTCGACGAGAAGGCTATGAAATCGGTTTCGGCCTGTTTTGTAGATTATGCACGGTAAAGTTTGAAGGCATGGTCCGAGGTTCACGATTTTTGGCAGGCAGGTTGATTTGGGGGTGGCCATTGTCAAGGCTAAAAATGGGCTTCGTGGGGGGTTCCTAAGTCACTGTAGTTGACCTTGGTTTTTGGTGTTCTTTCCTTGTCATCAAGATATCTCGAGTATCCTTAAATGTCTTCAGTCTCTCCTGGTAGGGTAGATCCCTGAGATTCAGAGGGAGTTTGGTGGCCCTTCATTGAGGATGACGTGAAGAGTTTTGAGACCGCTGAGGTAGTTGAAAATGGCCGCCCGAGCCCGGAAAGAGCGTCCCAGGAATTCGGCGAAAGGTTCCAAGACGTCAACCGGGAAGGGAGTATAGTAGGTGCAGAAGAGGAGGAAGGCCCTTAGGTACGCACGCAGGTTCGCCCAGGTCCCTTCGGCGAATGCCGACTGTTTTGTTTTTGTGGCTGCGCCGCGGAGACGACGCAGGTCCCGCCGCCGAGCGTCTTGGCGTGGCCGAGCCGGGGCACGTGGGGCTGCCAGTTCCATCAATCTGAAGAACATTGTGTCCAAATAGATTAAACAGTTTGACTGCAACAAAATCAGTGCATACTGCAAGAATTCTTGACCCCCAATTGACATATTCCAAAGAAGCAGTACATGATTTATAAAGACCAACTCTTTTCTTCATTTTGTGTCGAGAGGTAATGGAGCAGTGCTTCGCAACAATGGTATTCCTTTCGTACTGGTTTTGAGTCTGACATAGTTTGGACATATTTCAAGTAAGGGTAGTTTTCTTCAGTTTCTCTCGTTCTTTTATGGCGACATTCAGAATACTGAAGATTTTCCCTGCCACTATTATATGACACAGGGTTTCTATGAAAAGATTCAAGGTTGTTTCTACGGAACTTCTGTGCTGGTTTTTACTACTGCTGGAGTCTTACGTTTTATTTGGGAATGACCCTCTGATCAATATATCAAAAACAACAACGGGCCTAAGATAGTGCCCTGCGGTACACCTGACTTGACCTCGGTTGGACTATATTTTGCGCCATTTACTACTACTTGCTGGTGGCGGTCGAGCAGCCATTATTTTATCCAGTACAAGTTGCATTGGTGCCTTTAATTCCGTAGTATTCTATCTTTCTAAGCAGTCTCGCGCTATCGAAGGCTTTTGCGAAGTCTAATCTAGCCATGTCCACTCAATGCCCTTTGTCATACATGGAGTTCAAATCATGAAGAGTGCAGATTAATTGGGATTCACAAGAATGTTTTGCTCGGAAGACGTGTTGGATTGGAAGGAGAATGTGCTGGCTGTCTATGGTGTTTCATTGTTGATGAGTACAGTATGTGTTCTAGGAGTTTACAATTAACGCAGGTGAGAGAAAATGGCCTATAATTTGCTGGATCGCTTCTGTTTTCCTTTTTGAATACAGGATGTACGTATGCTTTCCGCCAGTCATTTCGAACCTGTCCCTCCCGTAAGGATTGATTAAAAATATGATGTAGAATTGGACTTATCTCCGTAGCATATTCTTACAAAATTCTGCACGGTATCATTTGTGGCCCTGAAGCCTTTCTTCGGTTAATCCCTTCCAGTAACTTGGTTACTCCTTCTAATGTTACCATTATTGGAGACATTTCTTCGTAAGGGCTAGTCCCTAAGTCTGGTATGTTGGAAAGGTTTTCATTCGTGAACACTGACTTATATTGGAGGTTGAGTGCCTCTGCCTTACCTTTACTATCAACCACCAACTCATTGCCGTGTTTTAGGGGTGCAGTACCGGTGGCTGTTTTCCTGCTCTTTATGTAATTCCAGAATTTCTTCGGATTTTCAAGTGATTCGTTCATTATGTCTTTAACATAATCGTTATGTGCTTTTCTGATTTTACGTTTCACCTCCCCACGGAAGTTCTTGAATGTTACCCATTCATATTCATCCATGGTTTGTTTTGCCTTTTTATACAACTTCTTTTTAACTGCACGTTTTATCGATGTTGTTATCCACGGACAATGGTGTTTTCCTGATAACTTTACCGGATCCTAAACAAATCTGTCAGAGGCTTGTGTCTCCAGACTCTCATGGTTCCCCCCCCCCATATTTGACACGAACAATGCGAATATTTTTGATGCTATGAAATACATGGACGAAGACGAGGGGGCTTGCTTGTAGTCTCTGTGTTGCCGGATGAAGGCGTGCACACCGAAGAGCTGCGTGAAGGTCGGTCGCACGACGAAGAACGTCCCGTCACAACACCAGGTCTTTGCCTTTACCAACAGCTCCAGCTGTTGGTCATTAGCAAAGACCAGGTGTCTTCCCCCTCACTCACACATCGGTGCGGGGGTATCCGTCGGGGATGTGGTCCCGATTCAACTCGAAGTCGATGGATGTTGGGTCCTTAGGGCGGAGAGCCTCCCGTCTCCGGTTGGCTATGCTACAAAAAAAAATTAGATTCCTTGAATGCTTGTTTACAGTATATCAATGCTTTCAATAGAACTTATACCAATGCTTATAATAGAACTTCACTAAAACCCACCCAAATCAAGATGGCGACTGGACTCCGGCCTAGTTGGGGCGCTCGACCGTCTGTCCATATTTCTTTGTGTTTAGGGCTCATGATCTGGGTTCGTTTGCGTCAATGAGCGCGTGAAACAGAAGGAATATGAGAACTTTTCACATCTGACTCGCGGATTCTTCTATGAGGGCCTGTTCTGTGATCTACCCATGTTATGTCAAGGGGGTTCTGTTATAAAGAATGTGGAACATGCAAGAGTCATTTCACATATAATTTTTATTCTTAACTGTTGTATACATCAATTTCTACATCAGATTCATCAATTTCTGTCTGTTTGTACAATCTTTAACTTAACTATCCTGACAAATTGTCTAATACCTTTATATATATTTCAGAATGGTATACAACTATAACAAGGCTGATTTAGAAACTACAGAAAATATGCACATACCTTTTTCTCACAAATGCACAGACTTATCAAATGTCACGAATTTCGATATTGCACATAAATACTGTAACACTATATCAACTAAGATTCAGTTGAATTTAGAGGTAACTAAAGAAATCATCAAATGTTTCCCAAACACGGAAATTAATGCCGTCAAAAGGACATATTTTCCACTTCACTTCTACTGAATTCTATTGTACTGGACACCTTTCTCAGCAATTCGGATAATTTTTGAAACGACAAATAAGTGTCAAGTAAACATGACGTCAGCTGCATAAAGAGCCCCACTTCCCGCGGTGCTAATCCAGTTTACCTTTCTTTAATGCTATGGAATATTCTACAGTTTGAAAGAATTTAATATAACGAAGAAAGGAATCAAAGTTTAAAGAACTAGTTTTTCTACATCTGAATATATAAATTTTGGCAAGTAGGGTTATAAGATTTTCAATTGGGGGGGTTCCAAAGTGTAAATTTCCAAAAATAACATTGAATCCATTTAAGAATAAATCTTTAGTTGTTTTATGGTGATACCAAGTTTTAATTTGGTCCCAAATAGAGATAACGTTTGGACATTCCCAGAAGACATGCAGGTTTGTTTCTTCCTCTTCATGGCAGAACGAGCACAAAGGGGTGTCTATACATTTCTAAATATATAGAAATATATGTAGAAATTGATGAATCTAAAGTAACAGTTTATTATCTATGTACATATGTATTCGATACTCAATAAAGAACAGAGATGTAAAAAAAATGAAACTATTTGTTATGAATCCAACAGCCTCTGCAGATTGTTCAGCAGTCTGTGGAAGTAGCCACAAGAGGAGTAGAGGTACAAGTCGCACAAACGTCCACACAGACTAGCATGCATGTCCTTGGAGCTGACACGGTGGTCAAATTCGGGCTCAAAAATTCCCATGTCCCATCGAATTCGAACCTTGTTCGAAAATTCTGTCAGAGTTCACTTCAGGTCATCCCTAGGTCCGCTACGCCTTTCCCTTCCCGACATGCTTCGCGCTTTTTCAACATGGCGCATTTCTATAAAACTCGAGTGAATGCAGCCACCCAGACCGATTGCAGCCTTTTCGGCGCTGGGAACATGCGTATCAGACCTGGATCTTCAGAGAGAGATCCCAGCAATGCCAACAACTTCTGGGCACTGGCACAGGCAGCAGTGCAGCACCACGTCGACCCCATCTGGCGGGGAATGCTGGCGGTCACTCGCCCTACCGAGTTGCCTGACCTTGGCATGGGGGTGGGCACCGCCAGCATGAGCGCGGACATCGAGGCCGCCGTGGGCTTCAACCTTACCCTGGTCGGGCCACTTGTGGACCATTATATCATGCAGCTCGGCCAGGGTATGTCCCGGCGGCTTCGTCCGCGCTTCCACACAGGACTGGCCGTGTTTAGCATCAATGTACCCCCTACCCTGTGGAGACACCTGGAGGCGCTGCTCACAGGGTATGGGGGTACTGCGACACGGCAGTACTGCGTCAGCAGAGCCGGACTGCGGAGTGTGAGGGTGACCATCCCGGACATCGCCACAGCACAGCGGATCTGGTCACCTGCCCGGAGGGACGGTACCAACTACCTCTGCCGCCGCCACTTTCAGAGGGCGAGACACATCGGGCAGGATGGCCAGGTAATTTCATTCTACATGTACTAGGGCTCGAAATACTGGGTGCATGTGCACCTTAGTGGAGCTGTATACCCATTTTTTTTCTGTGGGTGCACCAGTGCACCCAAATATTTTAGATTTGCAGGTGTATATATGTCAACATGTGAAATGTACTGTACTGTGTATATTAATATTAAGTAGCATATTCTTAAAATCTAATTGCCAGAAACATACCATAGTTAGTTTTGCTGACATTCTACTTATTTCATTTTACATGGTGCAGACCTAAACAAATTTTGTGCACCCAATTTTAAGGGTTTTTTTAAGTTTTAGGTCGAGCCCTGTCTACTGTTCCCTGGTTTGCTGTATTCTATTGTACATTATAGTTTCCTAAAATATAGTAATGATACAAGTTGTGCCACAATTTGATCATTAAGTCTCATAACCAACCTTTGCTGACTAGTTAACAGCACTCCTTAGCAGAAAAAAAAATGCTCAACTACCAAGTTTAGAAATCATCTTTTCATGCACTACTTGCCCCCTCAATGTACACAAAATGTATATCATTTAGGTGGAGATAATGGAAGTGTTTGAACAAGCAGGTTTCTTTGCTAGTATATTAACCTAGCAGTGCACAGTTATTGTTGTTCTCCAAAACAGACAAGAAGTAGTGAATATTGAATGTTTTTCAGATCCACTACACATCAACCTTCCAAGGGTACAGTGCTGTGGTGGTGTCCAGCCTAACACCAGTGGTGGTCACCTCTCACCTCCGCACCGGCATTACAACGTGTAGTTTCTTTCGCCAGAACTACACGGAGGGTGGCCTTGCAATCAACACCTCACTGCAGGCCACCCTCAACTCTGCTGACGCAGTACTGCATTAATACCTATCTAGACCGGGCTTTTAGGGGGGTTCCTTGTCAGTGTTAGAAATACCCACCTGTAGGCTGCATTTTGCAGGCATTTTTGATATTGTAGAAGAAAAATTAACCTACAATTTTATCTTGAAAGTTCATCTGTGTTCTTCCTTGTCAAGGATTCCTTGACAAAGAATGGAGATGTAGTCAAAAATTTGGGTGAGCCCAATATTTTGTGTTGGAAATTGCAGTTCAAACTTAATTCATAATGACTGTGAGTCCAATTTTTTGTGGTAAAATTTTTGCAGACTGAAAAAAATAAGGTAACACGTTCAATGGTGTTGGCCTGAGCATGTGGCCAGTTTTTCTCAGATGTGCTGCAGAAACAACATGTATTGCTTCTAAACCCAGATAGTGCAGTTTCTAGGAGCAAAAACTAGTACTTACTGTTATTGCTATAGAAACACAACTAAGCTGAAAAGATGTGCTTTTTCAGAAAGTATTTGCAAATTGCAGAAACAAAATTTTGACATTCTGCAATATAGCAGAACATTTAAAAAAAAGTATTTCTACCACTGCATGTTGTGGGTACATGTACTTTTAGCCCCCCTCCCCGGTCTAGATAGGTTAAGCAGCTGGTCCTGTGTGGCCTCCCAGATGGAGTCATCATATGTGCACTGCTGCCAAGCCTGTGACCAGAAGTTGGGGGCATTCTGGGAAATTCCTCTCTGAAGATCCAGGTCTGATTTACATGGTTCCAGCACCGAGAAGGCTGCAGTCGGTCTGGATGGCTGCATTCCTACATGTATGACTGCAACATACTGTGCGAGGGGCAGACCCTCTTCAGTCTTTCATCACAAGTTGGCACCTGCTGTTCCATTATCATGCAATCAACAGTCACTGAGCAAGCACCAAAGGCGATTCGCCTGGTGTCGCGCCAAGACATTTGGTAAACTTTGCAGTGAATGCAGACTAGTTCTATGGAACAGATGACTGTAGTTAGGGTCAAGCCCACGACTGTTGGTACAGGACAGGAGGAATGTGGCCGCGACTCTGTACCCGAGTGACAATGTAAACTGTACACGTGTACAGTACGGAGTGACCAGGACAAGTCCTAAAACATCCTGACACTTAATGTCCTACCACAACAGGCCGCGTTCCTTCCCATCTAACTATTGTTGCAGAAGCAACATTGTACTATGCAGTGATTTTTGCCATTTTAGTCATGATATTCCATGTTGGCAGATTTTCCCAACAATGACCTAGTCATTTCTGACCCTCAATCATATAACATGCATGTGGATGTAAAATGTCAACTTTACTCCCAGGGTTCATAGGGTACAGGTTGAGTGATATCAAACACAGTAGACCACATACTACCACCACTCTGTACAGATATTTACAAGAAAGACTGTAATGGTGAGATCTTTCTGGACATATATCTGAACTCATACTAGTCATAGCTGACAGTGGTGGATGTGAAATTAGGCTCGGAAGTAAGTATTGCCCAAGGTTTATGTTTATGCAATTGTTGGAGATCAATGTTAAAAACTTGTGAGCTAGTGAGATGTACCATACACATGATGGATGAACAAGAACAGTATTTTAATGCTAGCTCACACACAACCTTAAAATGGTGCCTATTATGATGATAAATTTTATGGTGTTTGAAATTGAAGAATTATTTTGGTACTTAACAAATAAAGAATGACGTGAGATATGATGATTATGATGTCATCGTGTTTGTGAAACGAGTTCTTTGTGCCTAATAGTGCTCTCATTCGATCCCACAGCATGGGTGAATACACCAGATACAAATATCGTAATAGTATTATTGCTCAAATAGCAATTCTTGAAACGTTAGTTTGCAAATGGCTTTGTTGTGAATAGTCCCCCTTTCCCATTATAAATATAAAGTGCACTCAAAACTATGCACAGAACTAACCATATAGGTGCATACAAGATGCTTAGTCACTGCACCCTACTCACAGTCCCCATATAAAATATACTGATTAATGTTTTTAACATTGTGCCAGAAAAAAAAAACTTGATGTGACCAATGTAAGTCTAGTCTGTGTCTACACAAGCTCTGGCTGCTGGCGGTGCTGGGGGTTAATGACCGCAATCTGGGGTTTGGGAAGCAACCGCTAGGCGGGCCGCCAGCCAGGAGCGCTATTTTTCAGGGTATAGTAAATCCGGTTATGTCAATCTTCAATATAACTCTCAATAAAACTCTGCGCCCAACTTTTATCTGGGGTATTCTGAATCTTATCTAGATAAGACAGACGAGCAAAAACAAGACCATGGCCAAGAACTTGATTATAACATGACATTTTACTGAGATGCCAGAACCTAATCACAATATTTACAATCAATCAATACAATATATATATATATATATATATATATATATATATATATATATATATAATATGTACAATATATACAGGTGTTTATAATACTAGTATATACAGGAGTTTCCTATCTTAAGGCGCGGTCACATTTCCCAACCCGGGGCCCGGCCGGGCAGTCGTGTGGAACGAAAATTATAATAAGACAGCAAAACACAAATAAAGTTTTAGAAAATTAACCATGAGCACTATTTATATATACTCTTAATACAAATCGTTTATTTTTCGTTCACGCAAACAACCCGGCCGGGCCCCGGCTTGAAAATGTGACCGTGCCCTTATCGGAGTTTCCTATCTTACCACTTATCTATGTGCTGCAAGAACATCGAACATGATACATGTAGATCTTCTATGGAAAATGGTGACCTGTAACAAGCAAGATTTGTACCACTTAGAATGTATTACAAAGTTAAAGCATACTTAAAACATATAATTTTCATGAAGCTATACAATGTAAATATTCAATTCATACCAAGTAAATAGCCTTTGAAGAAAACCCACATTCCATAGACACACTGTCTAAAATTTGACAGTAGATTTGGTATTGATGAAAGGGAGCTTTATTACAAAATGTACTTTATATTTAAGGCAACCTGGTAATACTATAAGGCATGAGAAAGTTTGGGAGGAAAAGTGTTCCATTAATGCATATGTTTCTGTATATGAGGGGAAAAGTGTTGTCAGACCATGTTATCAGTACACGGAAGGGGGAAAATGCATCTGTATTTAGTATACGAACGGAAAAAGTAGAAAAATGTTAACAGACCATGTGTATCAGTACACGAGGGGGAAAAAGCATATGATTCAGTATATAAGGGAAAAAGTGAAAAATGTTATCAGACCATGTTATCAG
>NW_017803928.1:27858-37461 GCF_001625305.1 Branchiostoma belcheri | reverse complement strand
TGAGGGGAAAAGCATCTGATTTAGTATACGAGGGAAAAAGTGTTGTCAGACAATGTTATCAGTACATGAGGGGGAAAATGCATCTGATTTAGTATACGAGGGAAAAAGTGAATAATGTTAATAGACCCTGTGTATTGATATGAGGGGGAAATGCATCAGTATATAAGGACATGAACATACACAAAACAAATAAGTACAAGGACGTAGAGGGAAGTTCTAGCCTGGGAATAGAAGAGAGATATTTGGGGGACAGGCTGTTTCCCACATAGCAAGCCCCCCCTCTCCACCCCACCGGTGTGATCCAGCAGAAAGGCAAAGCCGGCTAGAAAGGCAGAGCCGATACAGCTGGCACCAGTGGAGTCGCAGAACTCGTGGAGGGCGAGGTCGTCCTTACCTCGTACAGCGCTAGACTGTCCACTGCCCACGCACACACCCATGGTCAGGGAAACCCTCCCAGCGGGACAGACTGAGGGCCATTGGTGGGGATAGGGTCCACCGGTCCTCAGCCCCACTGGGGAGGTAAAGGGTAATTTTAATGTGTGCGGGCCATCTTCATGGCCTCCCTTTGTGAGTGGAGCCACACACACCCTAAAGGGAACCCCCTCTATTCAGTCCCTAAAGGGAAACCCCCTCTTTCGGAACATGCACAGTCCTTTTTAAGGACTAATGTGCAGTCCGTACTTGAGGGGTAAAGGTAATTTGCTGTGTGTGGGCCAAACTGCTGAATGGCCTCCCTTTCAACATTTCAGACATTAACAATGACAAGACATTAACAATTCAATGAAAATAGTCCCTCCAGCCTTCTTAGTAGCTCTGCTCTATTTCCCCCAACTGCCAGTCCGTGCCGCCTACATTCTTCCCGCATCTGCGCAACGGTGAGAGAACGAGGATCAATACGAGTCCCTGATGACGATCGGTGTGTAGCACTGTGGGCTGTGAGTGCACAGCCATCCGCAAACCTCTCCCTGCAGACACTGCACTCATGAGGTTTTAGTAGCATAGTGACTGTGGGAGAAAGGTTTCCATCATCAGCACACTCAACAACGGCACATGCCTTCTCACATGTGCTACACAACTCGTCATCCTCGTTGCACATCTCACGTCCACAGAGACAGTGACCAGCCTGACCTGCATGTTTTGGAACCCTGCAATGGAAGTTCGGGTTATAGGCTGGTGGAGAAGGGCAGTATTCTTCAAGGTAGAAGGAGCGGATGAAGTTACTCCTGAAGACTTGAACCCATTTGTTCATCTGCCCACGGCTCTTTGACCTGTTTGTCAGGCTGAGGTCTGCCTTAAGTGCGGAATGCTTGGACTCTTTAGCCTGCAAAGAAAGAATGCCATATCCCACACGGTATTGTTCCACAGAATCCTGGCATGGTATGGGATGGCCTTCGCTAGAGTCCAAACAGAAAGGGACACTGAACCTGGCAGGAAAAGGCACAACAGATTGTAATAGCGGTTACAGGTTAGTTCAAGAGTCTGCAAGTCTCCTTCATCACCCTGCACCTGGCTGAAAAGAGAGGCTGCATCTCTTAAACATTCGCCAACTTTGCCGAGAACCAAGCGCCGCAGTTCCTGGGTAGCAGTCTCACCTGGCACCTTCAGACTGTCCACAAGCCTGTAACCAAAACCCTCCAGCATTACTGCATGCTCACCGATAAGTCGGGTTGGGCACTTGTTGTGCCTGGTGGTTTCACTGCTGAAGTGGTCCTGAAGGTCTTTAGCCAAGGACTTCAAACCAAGACCTAAAGGCTGTGCACCCTGTTGGGGCAAGTCATCAGTTAGGCTTTGCATTGAATGCAAGAATGCCTCGGCAGCACTTGCAACAGATGCAGAGGTACGAGCCCGTGCACCGACGCCCAACCTGTCATTGCCACCTTTCGGTGCAACTTCAGCAGACACCCCTCGGGTGAGCTCTGTGCAGTGAACAGGAGCTTGGAGGATGTCCAGAAACCTGTAGAAACAGTCATCACCACGTGAAACTGCCTCATGGTAGAGGAGATCCAGATAGTGTGATGCAGAGTTGATCTCAGCATGCAGTGGATCTGGGCGCTGGAGCTCTGCAAACTTGCCAATACGTGGCATTCCCAGCTGGCGCAACCTGTTTGAAGCAAGATAGTTGTTTAGCTTCGTCTTCCTTGCGGTCTCTGAAAGGTCAGCTGATAAGGCGGAAAGAAAACCTTCCACCTTTTCAGCATCCCTTCTCCGAGACTCTGCTGTCCATGGCTGCCAGGTGTTGCCAATGGAGCCACCAACAACCGCCATGTTGTGCTTGGAAACGTCTGCAAAAGGAGATGGAAATGTTGCAGCGTTAGTGGTCTCATTGTTGGCCCAGCACTGCCATTTCTGGTCAGCACTAGGCACAAACTCGAAGGTGTAGGTAGTTTGTAGTGTGGAAAAGAAGGTTAAGTTTGAATTTGGGTATTCCAGTAAGGTTAGATGGCGCCAGGCATGAAGATTTAATTTTGTTGACACCACTATTCTAGCCCCTGTAGTTCAGGTGACCAGATGCTCAAACTGTATGGTGCCACTCACATGCAAAACAAAAAGTCAAACTATTTACAGCAGCACAATTCTGATAACCCAAACTAATACATGACGAAGGTATGAGATCATCAAGCTCTTGTTACCTCCATGAAAAATGGAGGTATTGTTTTTGACCTGTCTGTGTGTCTGTCTGTCTGTGTGTCTGTCTGTGTGTGCAGTACCAAGGTCATCCACTAGGAGGCCCATATTTGACCTTGACCTTTGTCTTCCTAAGACTTACCAACTTACCAAATGTCAACATAATTCATAAAGGCGTTATGAAGTTATGCTGACTACAAATGTGCGGAAACACAAACACACACACACACACACACACACACAGACAGACACACACACAGACACACATGCCAAAAACAATACCTCCATTTTTCATGGAGGTAAAAAGCATACTTACACTGTTCCTAATAACAGTGTTGGCTCCAGCCCTCAGCAGTACTCTGACACACTCAGGGTGTCCTTTCTTTGCTGCTGCATGAAGGGGAGTCTCATTCTGTAGGTACAGCAAAGTGTGAGATGGTCAAATTTTAAAGTATCTACACACTGAACATAACAGTCTGGCCATGTAACCAAATGACTACACAGGCCCCTTTAGTCCCACACACAAGTCCTGACATGGCTCAAAACAAATGTTTAGCCCTAAAGTTGGGACAACACAAGTAAGGCTCCAACCGATACAGACATGTTACATGTACCAAATTATGTAATCTTCAGCTGTAAGTGAAGCCTGTACAGTTCCCATGATTATAGTACAGTATCTGATAGTCAGGACACCGTAAAGACAGGACTATATCTTGTGGGTCCTTTATAGAAACTGAGGACAGGGACAGTTAGACAGACACTGACGTAAACAGCAAAGTTACCAAGTAGTCTCGTGCATCGACTGTTGCTCCAGCTGTGAGTAAAGCCTGTACAGTTCCTGTGTGGCCATTGATGGATGCAGAGTAATCTGAGAGCAGTCCATCCCTGTACAGAGACAAGAGTAGAGGAGCTCCATGTAAGCTTAGGGTTCAGACATGTACTTGTACCAACGGTGATCTTCGCAGCCTTCCAGGAACTTCCCGTATAGTGTAAGTACATTGGATAACATGAAGAAGTTTAAGATGTTAAATAAAAACTTAAGGTGTACTTGTACTTCATTATATATTACTAGCACAACGAAATAGGTAATCTGATGTAAAGATCAAGGTCATCTGTAACCAACTTAAATGATGAAAGGAAAACTAAGTTTCAAATACATGTATGTTATATATATATTGGCAAGGAATGGGGTCAAGTTGGGGTCAATGGACAGGTCAAAGGAAAATAAAAATAAACAAATGGTTCCTATGAGTACCTGACAGTCACAACAACACACGGATGCATCAGTGACTTTTCATTTACTACACCTTTACTACAAACTAAGGACAGGCGCAGTTAGACAGACTCAAGAAAAGTTACCATGTCGCTTCGTGCTTCGATTGTTGCTCCAGCTGTGAGTAAAGCCTGTACAGTTCCTGTGTGGCCGTACATGGATGCTTGGTGGAGAGCAGTCCATCTCTGTACAGAGACAAGAGTAGAGGAGCTCCATGTAAGACTAGGGTTCAGACATGTACTAAATGTGCCTTCGCAACCTTCCAGGAACTTCCAGTATAGTATAAGAACATGGATGACATGAAGAAAATTGTTGAAGATGCACTTAGATATAAACACTTTTCACAATATAAATATGAACTTTAAATAAGACAATCAGTAGCACAAAAAGGTGTTCTGATGTAAAGATCAATTTCATCTGTAAAAATGCAGACTTGAAAAGGAACCTATTATTAAGTGTTTCAAAATCCTTTCTTGAATTTGTTATGTAATGTTATATAATAACTTACGCCGTTGTCAGCAGCATTGACATTGACTCCCTCAGCAAGGAGCTGTTTAACTCTGTCCTCCTCACCTCGCCCGGCGGCTTTTCTCAGCTCCTGTACAAATCGTAAACGAAGTCATCAGAATCGTCAAAACTACTTTCATGCTCCGAATACTTTTGATTAGTCTTACTAATACATTGACTGTGTTCATTGCCAACATCCAACACATTATTATTACAATGAAATCTAAGGAAGGGTTTTTATAAAGCTTTCAAATTTGACTTGTTGCAAAAGTTGGACAATTGATTCAGAAGTGATCATCATTATTCCAGGCTTCTATTGGTTCACGGTGCATTTTTCTACTTGGTGCAGTAAGGCTAGTACTAGTAGTAGCCATGTTTGTTCTCGCTGACTGTGGACTTGTGAAGAGTTTCACCAACCTTTTCTTTCTCCTCCATGAGTTTTTCTGCTGTAGTTCTGCTGTTATGAAACATACCGGTGTATCCTGGTGATGTCCTAAGTCTGCTGGGCCAGATTTAGTCCATTCTGATGCAGTTTTCCTGCATTCTCTGTAAAAGGCAAATGTCAGACAAACAGTTATGTAGTTACCGCTCCATCCGCCATTTTGGTTACAAGGTCAGAAGGTCACAGGTGCTTTTGTTGGGCACAGGTACCGTAACAAGACGAACAACACAGTGTCGGCTCCTTTTGATTCGCTGTTCACAACAAAATGAACAAAAAGAATGTGGAAATGTGTCCCTTGTTTCTGGATGTTTCTAATAAGTTGAGTTAACCACAAGCATCAGTGAGAGTCCCAAGGGCAACACAACACAGCAGGTGTCACGAATGGACTCCCTGTGTGTGTATCAACACACAGCAGCAAATAATGTCAGACTGGTCAACATTCAACCTATGTACAATGTACTGAAAAACTCCTGTGGTTAAGTTATGGAGGGTGGGTCAGTGTGAAGTTCTCAATAATGTAACATGTGTAACGTTATATAGTAACTACACAAATCGCACAAGCTTAGATGTCACTTTTATGGACCTGAGGATAATAAAGTGAAATAATATAAAAAATAAGGCTTATGCGAGTTTGGCCTGGAGAAACCGCCACACACCACAAGGGAACTTCCGAAGTTCCTCTATTCTTTTCAAGCCTGACTTCCGGGTTGGTCACGTGACGGCCACTCCAGGCAGGTGAGCTCAATGATGGTTATCTTGGGGGATCCCGCAAAAAAATGAATGGGAGATTTCAATCAAAAGGATGTCCGCAAATCCTACATACCTATCCTCTACATCTGTCTGCCGTATCACTCAAAAATCCATACAACACAAAGTAGTACAAGTTTATATCACCCTTTTAATTGGACGCTGCAGAATTTTCTTTAATTCTAAAATCATTGACACCGCTAAGTAATTATTAGGAATGTCGTAATCAAACAAGAATCAACTTTGTTGCTTATTAAAAAAGAAAGGATCTGCGGATGGATATGACTGGGTGAAGAATTTGCCGGTCACAACTTGGGCTCTAGCCTGGGTACCATCCGGATCCGGCTGCACAACGATCGTGATTTTTCTGAAGCGTTGCGCAGCGAAAAACCGAATGGTACCCAGGCTATTGGGCTACCGTATCTCCTCTATATTCAATCGCTGGCAGAAAGTAGTACCCTTCGCGTTCAACCATTTGATTTAAAAGAATCGAATACTATTAACGTTTTTTTACAGAGAAATTTTGTGTCACGTTAAGACTAGATTTTTTTTCTCTCGCCATGATGTTTAGTTTTGTGATTTTACTGAGAAAGTTTCCTGCGGAAGAATATACTCCCAGAGAATATGTGTGAGAGAAACCCCCAAACCCCAGATTCCGTCTAGTGATAGGCCGCGTTCGGTGTTCGTCCCTCATTTTGGGGATTTTGTCCTTTCTTGGTCGCGGTTGTTGGTCATTTCTCTCGTTTAAACTCTCCCCATGTGTTCATGACTCTGTTGAGCTATCGTAGAAGGTACGTGGCTATCGCTGCCGCAAATTTTCATGCATTTTGTGGGCTTGAGACTTCTGTCGTTATCTTGGGGGGATGCAACTTACGAGCTTGGGAGTGTTTGAAGATGTTGACAAGAAATGGCCTCGAAACAAAACCTACTAGCTTGGGGGAGTGTTGGGTTGCCATAGAAGGTTGCTAAAGTCTTTAGTGTTGGAAATTTCCCTCTTTTTGCTCAGTTTTGCCCGGGGTTCGAATTTTTACCTGACCGCCACCTTTGTGTTGGCTGGCTTCAAGTGCGGACATGACCCTGTTCGTGTGCGGACATGTCTCATTTCTGCTTTCAGGCGTTATTAATGCCACTCGCTTCGTTTCTTGCGTTTCTAATAGTAGCAATCGTGATACCAACCTGCAATTACATGCTTTTTTTTTTCAAAGCACATTTACAGTATTTGGAACCGTTTGGACTTTGTTATCCGGGTCGACTTGCATAAAAAAAACTCTGGAGATTCCAGCCAGTTCGGGGTTAATATAATAACGTTAGTCAGGGTTAAAATTCACTGGTCAGCTTCTTGGAAACCCACACTTCAGGGACCGTTTTTTAAACGGATGGAGCTGATTCAGTGTAGCTAGATGAGCTGGCTGGAAGATCCACGGATTGGCTTTACGATGCAAGTTACCTGGTAGGAAACATGTCGTTGCGGTTCTAAGATACAATGAAAGGGGCTTGACTTTTTTTACGTCCCAAAATTGGGGAGCTAGGACACACTTTTTTACAGATGCGTACTGCCTATGTGCTTAGGCCAGATGCTAGCCCCTTGCTTCCCTCTGAGAGGCATGATCTTTTTTAGCCATCCTGCACATGTAGTTAACCCTGTTCTTCATTACCTTGTAGTTAGCAAGGTCCTCACTAGTACCAGAGCGCTTTGCCTGTCGGTACATGTGACCTCTTAGGTTAATGAAATGGCGTAGGTCGTTAGTCAGCCAAGGTGCAGGTGTACCTCTTATTTTCATTTTCTCAATGGGAGCATGTAAATTGGCTACGTTGCTTACCAAGTCCTGCCATGTTTCCAGTTGTTCATCTACGGTAGGAAGGGCGTCTAAGGTGTGTCATGGTACCTGTGCTAAGTCATGCTTGAATTTCTCTTCATTGAAAGATTTGTATACCCTTCTGCTTGTGACTGTGGGTTGTGACTTAGGGCTCTTGCTTCTATGGTAAGTATAGACCATGGTGTGATCACTAAAGCCCCCCTCATATGTCCCCTGGTTGTGTAGGTGTGCTTTGTCGTTCGTTAAGATGACGTCTATTGAAGTGCTGGAAGTGTCAGTGACTCTAGTTGGTGAAGATATGATGTTGTCCATCTGGTGCAACATACATAAGAATCGTAGCTTTCCTATTGGGCCTGTGTTGTCATTGGTTGACCAGTCACAATTCAAATCTCCCATTACAATGACTTCTTTATCCTCGTCAGCATACATTCATCAAATTTCTCAAAGAACTCATGATCATCGGATGGAGGGCGGTACATACTACTAATCAATATTTTCTTACGAGAAGGTGGAATTAGTTCAGCCCATACGGCCTCAAGGCCAGGGATTTCTAAGTCTGGGCGAGCTCTAAAGGGGATTTTGTTAGAAATATAAAGTGCAACACCGCCTCCGTGCCGACTCCCACGGTCATTTCTAAGTACGTTGTATGAATCAATGGAGACAAGCGCATCAGTGATACTATCATCCAACATTGTCTTAGTCGCAGCGAAAATGTCAGTTTTACTACTATCAAGAAAAGCTTCTAGCTGGGGTTTCTTTCTTACAAGACTCCGAATTTTCTGATGTGCAAATAAGAGGCCTTTACATTTTGACTTTAGTGGTACATCGATCAATAAGTACAATACATGTATTGTGTTTTCTTGCCACCCATGGCCATGCTGGCAGGTACTCACTGATATACGTACCTTCAAGCATGTCCAGGAAGTATACACACACGATAGTGATAAGTTAGAGTTTGTCTGTGCTTACCTCACTTTCCATTATCTTATCTTATCTTATCTTATGCAATACTGGACAAAATCCCGCAAGGGACATCACGTCCAGGTGCCCGCCTCAGTGTGGCCGGTGGTGGTGGTGCAACCGTGCTCAATAAACTTAACAAAACTTGTGCATACAAAAATATAAGAAGAAAAATGATGTGTTGGCCACACTAAGTATACATAATATTTACATATGGGGTTGGGGGAGGCCCATGTGTTGTGCCAGCCCCCGTTTAAACAAATCAAGTGACTTGGCAGTAACTACTTGAGACGGGAGGTCATTCCATTCTATGGTTGTTCTAGGGAAATAGCTAGTTCTAAATGTCTCTGTCTTTGTTGTAAGAGTAATAAAGCGGAAGGGATGACCTCTAGTTGTATTTGTGTTCAGTGTCAAGTAGTCGTGTATGGGTACTGCTGCCAACTGGTGGACGGACTTCACATAAGTGTTAAACGTGCTTGTTTTCTGCGCTGCTGCAGTGTGGGAAGGCCAAGTGATGTTCGGAGTTGTGTTACACTAGTTGAGTACCTGTAATCCCCACATACAAACCTAACTGCTCGTCGCTGTACAGATTCCAACTTCTCTATCAATGTGTTTGATTGTGCATGATTGCGTACCTGTGGGTCCCAGACAGCTGAAGAATACTCCAACTTTGGTCTGACTAGAGTAGTGTATGCCCTTTTCCGAACCTCCTTGTTTGCCCCCCTTATGTTTCTCTTCAGGAATCCTAGTGTGCTGTTCGCCTTGGCGGTGATACTGTCAACATGTGGCTTCCACTTTAGGTCGTGCGACAAGATGATCCCGAGATAGGGATGCTGGGAGCTCACCTCAAGGGGTTCTGAAAACATTTGATACATGAATTGTGGTATTCTCCTTGATTTACGCACATGGAGGATGGTACACTTTTTACGTTTGCCGCCTTGTGTGGTTAGTGTTTAGTATCAGGGCCAGAATACTGTAGCGTGAACCAGGAAAACCGATACGCACCTCTTGAACTCTTTTCATAGACTCGCAATAGGACTGCATAGTGATAGTCTCGTTAGCTTCTGAATCGCAGCTTCTGAGTTTGCACGGACTACCAGGACAGGTCACCGCAAGGCAGACCGGGAAGGGAAATGCTACAGTCAGTGACACCTCTTCATCTTTTGTCCTAAATGAATATTTAGCTTAAGGCCACACCCATTTAATTTCTTGGTTAACTGATTCACTCTTCA
>NW_017803928.1:5922-27604 GCF_001625305.1 Branchiostoma belcheri | reverse complement strand
CCATTTATGTGTGTGTGGAAGGCTTCATACAGTTGTCAACAAAAAGGAAGGGTCTTACGTGCAATATCAGACCTGGTGCAATAAGTTGAAGTGTCAGACAGACTGAGGCAAAATCATGGAATCAAACAGGCAAAATATGGCCGCTTGTGTAACAGTAGAATGTTTACTAATAATATAACGCGACAATGTTTGAAACCCTGGTCAGGGCAGCCGCTGTATGTTGGTATAGGATTTCACATTTTCCCGCGCCGCTCGATGAACTTACGTGACGGTGTGGTATCGTGTTTCATAGTTCCCGCCATTTTCTACTGCTGTGGAACAGTGGTAGTATCGGGTTTCAAAATCTCCCGCCACTTTCTATCGATATTGGGATCCCGCCATGTGTACAAGAACTACGACGGCTTTTGGTATTGTTGCAAAAGTTGGATGTCAGTTTGTGTCTTTCCTTCAAAAGTCACAAAGGAGTCTGCTTCGTACATTATTTTTTTGCGTTCTGAAGTGGCAAACTCACTCAGAAACCAGGCTTTTCCTGCGGTCTTCTCGCAGTTGACACACCACTTAGGTTACAATAAAATGTCAACTGCTGAAATCTAAGATAGCCATATCTATCTGACATCCTTTATCATACATTGAGGTTAGATCGTGCAGGGTGTTAATGAGCTGTCATTGTCACATTGTACACGTTTCTTCGTTGTGAATTCTTTTCCTGAAAGAAATCAGATGGTAGACATTAGCACAATCGAAAGGGATTTGATTCCAAAGCACATAATCGAAAATGCCCCACTTATTCACGTTCATTAACGCTTAGATCTGTTCTCTCGTATGGACGGTGTTCAGCACCAAGGACAGTACCTTTTCAATATATGTGGAAGGCGTTCAACACTAGAAACAGATTTTTCCTGTTTGCTTGTATAAGAATGGTGGATGGAGTTCAGTACCAAGGACAGGGCTTTGTAATTAATATAAATGATGGGTGTATCCAGCACAGGGGATATGTCTGTATACTTAGACGCGGATGGCGTTCAGCACTATTGTTGCATGTGCGCCGTTCTCGTATGTGTGGTTAGTGTTTAGTATTAGGGCCAGAATACTGTAGCGTGAACCAGGAAAACCGATACGCACCTCTTGAACTCTTTTCAAAGACTCGCAATAGGACTGCATAGTGATAGTCTCGTTAGCTTCTGAATCGCAGCTTCTGAGTTGCACGGACTACCAGGACAGGTCACCGCAAGGCAGACCGGGAAGGAAATGCTACAGTCAGTGACACCTCTTCATCTTTTTGTCCTAAATGAATATTTTAGCTTAAGGCCACACCAATTTAATTTCTTGGTTAACTGATTCACCTCTTCATTTTTTTCCTGATTTGCAAAAAAAAAATCAGAATCAACTGCAAAATGCTCATATTTTGCCCTGAACAGTTGAAAACAGTCCTTTTCTTCCTAGTTGTTACAGTTATTCCATCTTTCAATGCAGTGGTCCTCTTAGATAAATGGGTTGGCTTTGGTGCACATATTCAGCATGTTGTGCATAAACTAGGAACACGTCGGTTTCGCTTCGTTGTAATAAACGGCGAGATGATATTGAAATGAAGCAGCAAATATTAAATGAAGGTCAACTTGCATTGTTTGCCTGGTGGTAGTGGTTGGCCCACGCTGGCACACCTCCTATCCAAGGTGGGACGTTTCCTAGGGATGTACCGAAACTGCAGTTCAACAAGAAAGGCATAAGGCAGAAAATAAGAATTTCGAGCCCTAATTGTAATGAACGGCAAGCTGAATTCCTTCAGATGATATTGAAATAAAGCAACAAATGTTAAATGAAGGTCAACTTACATTGTACACAACCCAAGGTGGGGGGATCCCCGGCGGCCAAGTCATGTTTGCTAAGAGAAAGAGAATAAATTAGTTTATGATGAACAAATCGTCCTGCCCCTACAGTCGTGATATAAAAAAAAATCAGCAAATATTAAATGAAGGTCAACTTACATCCTCCTCTCCTCCGGCACCACCACCGGTATCATCATTGCCTGAGAGAAAGAGAATAAATGAGTTAGTTTGTAATGAACGAATCGTCCTGCTATTGTTGAGCCGTGACTATATCACGGTTCAGAACACGAGGTACATGTACCAAAACTACATTTCATTTTTATCTATTTATACAGGTTAACATATCGCCATTTTGGCGCTTTTCAAAGCTCCCTGTGACATACATACATGTAACATAAGTTACCTTTTCTTAAGTACAATCAAAGGGTAGTTGTACAGTTCAACAAGAAAGGTATAAGGCAGAAACAATGATTTCGAGCCCTAATTGTAATGAACGGCAAGCTGACTGTCTTAAGATGATATAGAAATAAATCAGGAAATATTAAATGAAGGAACTTACATTGTTTGCCGGGTACTTGACCCACGGTGGGACACCTGCTCCAATCCACAGTGGCACGTTGCCTAAGAGAAAGAGAATAAATAAATTTAATTTAGTTTATAATGAACAAAACGTCGATGAACTTCTGTGACAGTGGTAGTGTAGGGTTTCATAATTTCCCTCCATTCTGTGAACTTTTGTGACTTTCCCGCCATTCGATGAACTTCTGTGACGGTTGTGGTGTCGGATTTCAAATTTACCCGCCATTTTATGAACTTTTGTGACGGTGTGAGGTGGGTGTTGGGTTTCCCGGCCATTTATGTGTGTGTGGAAGGCTTCATACAGTTGTCAACAAAAAGGAAGGGTCTTACGTGCAATATCAGACCTGGTGCAATAAGTTGAAGTGACAGACAGACTGAGGCAAAATCATGGAATCAAACAGGCAAAATATGGCCGCTTGTGTAACAGTAGAATGTTTACTAATAATATAACGCGACAATGTTTGAAACCCTGGTCAGGGCAGCCGCTGTATGTTGGTATAGGATTTCACATTTTCCCGCGCCGCTCGATGAACTTACGTGACGGTGTGGTATCGTGTTTCATAGTTCCCGCCATTTTCTACTGCTGTGGAACAGTGGTAGTATCGGGTTTCAAAATCTCCCGCCACTTTCTATCGATATTGGGATCCCGCCATGTGTACAAGAACTACGACGGCTTTTGGTATTGTTGCAAAAGTTGGATGTCAGTTTGTGTCTTTCCTTCAAAAGTCACAAAGGAGTCTGCTTCGTACATTATTTTTTTGCGTTCTGAAGTGGCAAACTCACTCAGAAACCAGGCTTTTCCTGCGGTCTTCTCGCAGTTGACACACCACTTAGGTTACATAAAATGTCAACTTACATCCCTCCTCTCCTCCGGCACCACCACCGGTATCATCATTGCCTGAGAGAAAGAGAATAAATGAGTTAGTTTGTAATGAACGAATCGTCCTGCTATTGTTGAGCCGTGACTATATCACGGTTCAGAACACGAGGTACATGTACCAAAACTACATTTCATTTTTTATCTATTTATACAGGTTAACATATCGCCATTTTGGCGCTTTTCAAAGCTCCCTGTGACATACATACATGTAACATAAGTTACCTTTTCTTAAGTACAATCAAAGGGTAGTTGTACAGTTCAACAAGAAAGGTATAAGGCAGAAACAATGATTTCGAGCCCTAATTGTAATGAACGGCAAGCTGACTGTCTTAAGATGATATAGAAATAAATCAGGAAATATTAAATGAAGGAACTTACATTGTTTGCCGGGTACTTGACCCGCGGAGGGACACCTGCTCCAATCCACGGTGGCACGTTGCCTAAGAGAAAGAGAATAAATAAATTAGTTTATAATGAACAAAACGTCCTGCCATTGATGAGCGGTGACTATATCATGGTTCAGAACATGAGATACATGTACCAAAAATGCAGGCCCATATCAGACATAAGAAATTCCTCCAATATTGTAAAAGTTCATTCACATCCTATATCAGCCACAAACTCCTGTATTAGTTAGTTTAGTCCATAGTTAAGTTAATAGATAAGTTTTGCCATACTTTGTACCATGTACAACTGTTGTTCAATAAAGTTATTATTATTATTGTATAAATTTAACAACAGAGAAACATGTAAATGCATCAGCCCCCCCACGCCCAGGTTAGCATACTTAACCTCCTTTTCGTCCTTCTTGTAGTATGGGTGGATTGTTACCTGGTTTTGATCAAAGAACGCGGATTGCACGTCTTGCTTGAACCTGCATGTGTAACTCTCGGCATAGTCCATACACAAGACGGTTTATTCGCTTCCCAGGATGTCAATTCACATCTTTATCTGCTCGTGTTGCCAGTTGGCCCTAACCTAAAGATATAACTGGCAATCCCCCAAGGTCCTTCTTGTACTCTGACATGAAGTCTTGAAGCGTCGTGGATTTTGTTATCTGTATCTGTAATTGATGATCACCAAGTGTGTTTACACTAGTAATGTTAGGCCAAATACTCAAATACATGCGGATAGCCCTCCCACGCTATACACTATTCACATGCAAATAAGTCCCTCACAAATTCCACTAATAGTAATACAAAGACCTTAAAGATATATATGTACGAAAATCTGTTATCCAAGTTAATAATGTAACAACACTTCGTTCCATGATTCCTAGATTCCAATATCTTCTCTAGGTCACCAAAGGTGTACTTGTCGGCCATTATCGACAAAATTTGCCTGCGAGTAAATGACTGACTCGCACACTTGTAACACTCGGCAAGTGAGTTTGGAAGTTCCATTTCTATGGCACTTTCGCCCATCCCAAGAGCTACATCTGTTGGTTTGGATCATCGTAGTTACCTCCAAAGGCTGTAAGAATCTTTCGGGGCTAACACCTGGAGGACAGTACTGACCACCTCACTTGCCTGTTTGAGATGGAAGCGCTGGGTGAACATACTTTTCTCAGACCACGGTACAAGGACAACCTGGTGCTGGGTCACACAGGATACTGTTTCAATAATGCTGCCATCAAACATGAGTTGCCATATTTTTCCAGTGTTCGGATAGTTGCATAGAGCGGACTTAAACTGCTTGAAATTACCGATAGTTCCTTGTTTAGGATTTCGGCTACCTGCTCCCACATAGTACGCTGGTTCCAATCCTATTCATTAAATGTATCCACTGAGGCCAAAGGCTATAGAAGAAAATAGTTACCTTTCTGGACATTACTATGTCCTGCAGACACAGCGCCCCCCTTAGAACAACTGTATCTCTTCAACCGACGTACTGCCTGTCGGTTTTCTCCAACCCGCCATGGAGAGCATGGACAAGCCGATGTCACTCTGGAGCAGGCTGGGTAGTGTGTCCTTGGTTGCTTTTTCAAGCTGCAACAAACACATAACACATAGAAATACCAAATGACAAACGGGACAAATAATGCTCACTCAGTATTGCAAAACTCGTGTCTAGAAACTCGTGTCTTGAAAGCAGCATATCTAGAGCAAAATTAAAAAAGAGCAAAAAGGCCAAGCCATCTCCATCCACCCCCACCAAAAACAGTAGGGGTAATTATCATTACATTAGGATTCGGTGTATCAAGTCCTTCGGTAGCCACTTGGCGTTAAACACAGTACAAAAATTAAAATAAAAACTAGGTCCCCTCTGTGACGTTGACGTTGAACAGAGCAAGGTCCAACGCCATGGCATCTCTCCCGGGATATGAAACGACAGGAAGGAAAGAAGCATGTTGTTATGTGTCGTACTTGACTATGAGGTATTGTCACTATACTTACAAATATACCATATTGCAGCTTAATCGGCGTATGCTGTAACAATAGTTATATTCACCATCAGAAATTAATGACCAACAGGTCACACACCTGTCCACCGCACAACGACGTCACGCCCCCCCCCCGTGGCCATGGATCAGTGACCAGGATAAACAATAAACCACCTGCTCACACTGAACCGTCAAAGGTGCACAACATATCTTCAACGCTGAGCTGGCCGTACGGTTTACTATGCACGTTGCATATGATGACGTTAATCATTTGTACTTACTACTCGAGTTCCCTTCTGCCACGCTGCTGGCGCGGCCAGGACTTTGCCATTCCCCATTCTGATCACAAATCGCGGGGGCGGGGGAGGTGCGGTTTCAGACGTCTGGAAAATAGCCGCGGCGGCTCTTCTGCAGAAACAATACAAGCGTTATATGTTATCATTATTACATTTTACGATTCACACATAACATCTGAATTTGCGGTATTACATGCACATTTGCTGTATGAAACAATGTTATTACCTTTCTTTCCTCCTTCTTGCATGTCTGCGCACCTTTAAGGTCGTCGCCAATTCTTCGCGGGCAACTTCCCACTTGATATGCGGGAATGCCTTGATCACCTAAGTAAGGAAGTAAGGAAGTGAGCAATACAAAAATTGATTGGTGTTTTCAGAAAACTGGTGCGAAAGGAGCGGGCTTTAAGGTGATTATTGTGTTCTTATTATCCATCGACGTTAATGCGAACAATGTAATAGACATGCAAGTATTCACCACACCTGGAACCACTCTGTGAGTCAAGCGCTAATTGTCAGTCTGCTATATAATTAACCTGTTGTGTTGTCACATGTTATCAGATAAAACCTAAAGTTTATCACTACACCTTCCATGCCCCATTCCACATGTTGGGTGGAGACATTTCGCCTTCTTTACTCTGACCGCTGCATCATCCTGTTGTTGCTTATGGACATTATACCAGCGTCGTTTCAGGTTGTCTTTACGTTTAATGGTTTTCTGGCACAAACTACAGGTGAGGGGTGGATGTTGATTTTGGCACTTTGTCTTCTGTGCGTTTTCTTCTGTATAATCCAGCTGTACTTCTTGCTGACTGTTTCGGCGAGGCTGATTGTGGAGAAGACTCACTGATGGGATGCTGTGTCAGGGAAGCCCGTTGCAGTGAGGACTTTTGTGCTGTGGGTGGAGTTGACGTAAGAGATGATGAATTGACTGGACTCAATTTGGGGGAAGCAGGTGTTGACCCGTCTCCTTGGTGGGGAAGTGATGGCCGTCCTCTTCACGGAGACAACTGTTGCCAGAGCTGTCCTCCAGTGAAGCCCAGCATTGCTTCTCTTGTTTATTTCCTTGTGCGTGCCCCCTGCTGGCGTGCAGATCAGTGTCACTTCCTGCTGGTCTCTCTGAAATGTTGTGCAGAACTACAAAGTGGTTCGGTCTAAAACCGCCGATGTTCCCTGGCATGCTGATCATACTCTACATGGTGGTTAATGCTGGCTCGTTGGAAGTGTTGATGTCACGTCCATGGTTGATCCTTGTTAGTGGCTCTGACAATATGTTTACATGTCAGAAATGCTTGACAATATCAAGTACACCTACACTCTGGTTGTGCTGTAGGCATCCGACAATTGTTGTGGCAGTTCTGTGATTGTTGGTGCGTCTTTTCTTTCACGATATGTAGAAAACTGGCTAAACATTTGATCCACATCACATAGGTGTACAAGTATACTACTATGTACAAGTATACTACTACTTGTACGTGATAAGATATAGTTCTCTAAGATGGGTTGTTGGCCCTGAAAAGCGCCGGTGGCGGTGTAATATGCTCCGACTCCGCCGTACGCACGCCTCAGACTCAGCGGAACCCCATATAGTCGACAGCTGGGTGTCGGCCCCAGATGTACGATTGACATGGCCATTGCTTTACCTGCTGTCTCGAAGTCCCCATTTACAATAGCAATGGGGGAACTGATTGGCAAGTAGCCATGTGGGCTATGCTCGAAAAGCCCACTTGTTTCAAAGATGCCCTGTAGGGCCATCCGGAACATTTCGTTTTTGAGCCCGCCAAAGTCTAATGTGTCTTCCTTGCCAGTGAATTTACCTTTGATCATTTTGGAGGCATCAAAGTTTTTCTTTGGCAATTTGTCTTTCAGTGCCCGTCACACATTGTCCCTACGGACAACATAGGTTTTGTTGTCTGTTGGGTCTTCAGACTAGAGATGATTGCTTTCAGTCTCTGCTGCTTTTCACTGGAAAAAAACAACACTTTTTAAGACATGCCCTAATGAGAAAATGATGATAAGTATGAGGACAAAAACTGTTTCTCAATACCATTTTCCAACAAAATTGTGCTTTAATAACTTTCAGTGCAAATCTTAAAAATCATGTGCCCTGCTTTATTATACCATATGATGTCACATTTTATTGGAAGCCGCGTTGTTTCTGTACCATAAAAACAATTTGGCTTGGCGCATGAAGTTTGCAGGGGTCATGTATCATAGCTGTCCTTTTAGCTTTCGGAGCGAAGCGTTGCACTGCTCGACTACTTGTGAATTGACACAGTCATACTGCGGATATCTTGAGAGCTGATATCCCACCGAGCAACCTGTCAAAAAGCATATAAGAAATCTTAAGTTAAAAATGTTATGCACCTTTGTGGTTCTTCCAGTGGAGACGGTCCACCAGGAACCAAGAGTGTTTGAAAAGCAGGGGATCCTGGTTAATGCAGTATGCGTGAAGATTGCAGCTGTTGTCATAGATTACAGTTTCTGGAAGTGAAGATAGCCCAGATACTCATTGTTTTGTACACCAGGGTCAGTAACGGGCAATATGATTATTTGATAAATGGTAACTAAAACATCACCATGTCTTTTCTGACATTATTGCTGTCCTTTCTTTGTAATACCATACCACCATATAGTAGAAACATGGAAGTAGGCCTTGGAAATCATTGAAAGGTCTTAGATATACCTCATTTCTACTTAGATATAAATTATATATCACCTCATCTATGTATCTGTAGTTGACATTTTCTCGGTCAGGATAGATATTTTCACCAGGTTATGCCAACCTTCCTGCACTGCTGGACCCAGTGTTTGGGATCTACATGGCTTCTGTCAAATACACATACTGTGTCTGGCATCTTGAAATCTTCGGCATCATCACACATTGGGAACGCGGACGGGACGAGCTTGGGCGAGATGGCTGTCACTGTCAGCTCCTCAACACTGCAGTAAATGAGAACATTGTCAACATTAATGATGCAAAATTAATTTCCTAGTTCTTTAAGAACTGTGATGTCTCAGAAAAACCTGAAAGGGAATATGTAGAGCATATCATGCGGGCATAAATGAACCCAGGCTACTAGAAAAACAGACGGGTTTTACCTGTTTTTCTTTAACCCTAAACAGTACACCTGGGGTCCGCGCGGACCCCAGCACTATATATTCTGTAACATCTTTTTTGTTTCTAAAGATTTTTTTCTGAAATTTTAGGTAATTGTCACCCACAAAGTTGTCTCTCAATACAGTGCAGAAAACTCCGTTTCTACCATTTATGAAAAAAATTATATCTGATTTTCTTTTGGGGTCCGCGCGGACCCCAGCCGGCTTTCGATCATAATGGATACACTGGCGCTCTTATACATTACCTTATTTCCGTTTTTATATGTTTTTATGCACTCATCGTATGTCTACCAAGTTTTCAGAGAATGGTGTAGTAATAGAATTAAATTTTAATAACTTTGGTGTGATTATTTCGTCATATGACGTCAGAGCTAATTATATAGTCCGCCATATTGGATTTTGACCAATGACGTCATCAAATTAGCATATTCTATGCATATTAAATGATTTAACTTATATTTAATTATGTAAGATGTTATTAATGTTGGAAAAGAAGTGTAATTTAATATAAAACTCAGAAAATGTTTATGTTTAAACCAAAATTACTTCTATTTTCAAAAAAACTGCCTGCTAGAAACCCGTTGCCATGGCAACACAAAAAAACATCAACTTACTAGTATTAAACTAATATGAACTTTTTTCCAAAGACATTTTAGGAAAGGTCTCCAAATTTGATACTTCTAGCGCAAGCCGTTTAGCCGCTATCTGAGATCAAAGTTGGGCCTCAAAAGCGCCTTCAGTCTGAAATGGGTTTAAAAATCGGGTATTTCTTCTTGTCTTCTTTTCTTTACCAAAAAAAAAAGAAAAAGTTCAAAATGTATGGTTTTTGTATGTAATGTGGACACAGAGGTTCCCACATCAGTTTGCAACACAATTGAGCTGGTAGCATGTTGATAATTTCTAAAAATTAGCAAAAACTGTTCTGGGGTCCGTGCGGACCCCAGGTGTACAGATTAATCAGTCTGGGAAGGTGTACTGTTGAGGGTTAAATAAGATAAAACTTTATTTCACACTTTCAAATAGTACAGTCAGAGTACAATCTATCCAGTTCTGTAACTGTAAATGTGATTCAGCATTTCTATTGTAGTATTTTTCATCCGTATATAATACCCAAGTTTTGAAAATTACATGTAGTGCTATGGCTATAATATGGTTAGCAATTTTAGATATATATAATTTTTTCGAAATCCCAAGTATACATCTTTTAAAATCTATCGTATCAATGTCAATTATATTTCGTAACAAACTTTTTACTTTTCCCAGAAGCCGTGTATTCTTTTACACTTAAGAACATATGTTCGTCATCTCCTATCATCAAACATATCTTACACAAAAAAGGTGAATTTATTAATTTTTACTTAAAAAATAATTAGAATCTTTCTTTCAACTTTATTACAACAAATATGTATAAAAGGATAGGGGTAACATGAACACACTCCTTTTTAAATACCGGCTTTGCGGAAGGAACGTTGATATTAGTCCATTGTAAACAAATTCCGAAATACATGTAGACAGATTCAATTTCAATCTTAATTCTCTATAAGACAATATTTTCCCATCTGTATCTAAAATATCACGTACAAACAGAATTCCCTGGTCCAGCATCTCCTTCCATAAGAATGGTTCATCATCAATCTTAAAATGCCAATTATACCATAGAACATGGGATTGGGAACCATTCTCAGGAGGGTTGATCCGACGTGTCAACAGGGATATCCGCGTTTGGTTGTCGATCTATCACGTGTGGTATCTGTTCCCACTAATCTTTCAATTTGTACGGACCGACAAAGCACAGGAACTACGTTTAGCTTTTCTAGTTCTAATGCTACTAAAACATGAAAAGCAGGGAAAGTGTTTGTCACCTGCATGCCAGGTCTCTAGTAGAGAAAAGAAATGAAACCCTTCTATTTGACTTAAGAAATCGCTATGTGCTACTTTGTTGCCATACTGTTAGTGTTGGCTTGAATGTTTGGGTTCAGCGGTCAGCTGTCACTGTTCTTTGGGTCTGTGCACTGTATACAGCGCTGGCTTGAATGTTTGGGTTCAGCGGTCGGTGCAGATGCTCGGCCGGTCCGTGATTACCCTGCCAAGAATTATACGGCATACCCATCCAATACGGCCTAGTCTGAGTCTCTTCTTGTTCTTGTTCTTGTTCGGGTACTGCACAACACCCCTAGATTGGGGTAAAACGTGCAGGGGAGCTGTGCGATGCGTGTGGCATCTTAGCCCTGTGGCATTGAATCCTGAGGATTGCCTGTGAGAGGCCAGTACTGACCCCAGTCCTGTCCGAAATTCATGTTCATAGTAGATAGTACATTCAGTTGGCAAGGGAGAGGCAAGTCGAAACCCTCGTTGTTGTACTTTTTTTCCAGAATGCCTACGCATTGTACGTTGTTGTACGTTGTTGTACTTTGTTTCTGGGAGCCGGCGGCATCAGGGTGGCCAGAATAACCTGCTCTTCCATCTGTTGTGCCTCGTGCTACACGAGCTGGAAGCTTTGGTGAGCCAGCTGCTCTGGCGGGACATCTGCCTTCTTAGTGTCATAGATTAGTTTAAGTTGGGAAGGGAGGGTTGGAATGGTGGTGCAGAATGTCTGGAAAAGGATAACAAATTCATGGTTAAACAAAAACACTGCAGTAGATGGTTTGACTTTCCAAAGTGGTCTTACCCCCACCAAAAGATCTGCTTGGAGATTAGCATTCTCGGCCTCGCAGGACGATAGCAAATGCAACTTCTAAACAGTCTACAATGTACCGTTTGCGTTGATCATCATGGAAAGCGATCTACCCACAGCGTTTGAAAGTCCTGCTCACACTGATTGGTTCACCCCCAAGTTGCCAGAATTGTCATCACAGGCCGATAGATGGAATAAGGTAGGGCACCTTGCCCTCCCCTTTGGTCTGGCTGACTGTAGACTTTTTTTGGTGGTCAAACAGTCTTGGTTCAGTCTCGTAGGAATGACACAGACACCAGGATACTAAGTTGATGGCCTGGGATGCTGCAGATGATACATTAGCAATCAAACTGGAACAATAATTGGTCAAATTAAGATCTTCATGTGTCTTCCAGCTGATGAAATGTTTGGCTACTTGTTATTTAGCATGCAGTTGCCCTTCTAATTCTCTCTTCCAAAACAAAAACCAATTCTATACATTCAAAACTAACTCCACAACGAAATCCTTGTCGAAAACAAAATCTCGCTTTCTTTGCATAACCTTTTCAGCCTGCATTCATGCAGGACTTGATCATGAGCTTCATAGAAATTGGTTTGTCAGGGCCTGTCGAAAACTGTACAACATTCAGCTTATCATTATTGTCAAATCCCTAACACACGTGATCCAATGCAGCGGCTAACGTATTTTAAGTGCTATCATAATAAATAATATTTTGCAATGTATTAAATGAAGAAGAGCCTCAACTCGGTTGTACTCCTTTCTTGAGGCAAAGTTTGGTATGGAGGAGTCTGACATGGTTTGAACATGTTTTAAGTATGGGGTAGCCTTCCTCAGTTTCTACAGTTTTATCATGTTGACATCTGAGCACAAAGGTGCTTCGTTCCACTGATACGTGAAGAAGGGTTTTTTAATTGAAAGATTCGATATTGTTTCTGAGGTACTTCTGTGCTGGTTTTACTACTGCCAGTGTTTTGGTCTGATCATGACGTCCTGTTTGCATTGATGAAATATCATAATTTAGTCCCTTTTTAGATCTGTTTCTCTGCGACAGAGCACCATAGAAATGTTTGTGCCTTTAGCATCATAGCAACACGCCAGAGGATAATTTGATAATTTTTATCATGACTCTGCAACTTTTCAATGTCTCCCTTTGGGTCTATAGAGGCTAAAACGCCACGCCTGTTATACGCAACACACGTGGTGCTTTCATCAAGAAAATTGTCCACCTGAAATGGGGTGCCACCTGCCCTCTTTGATGGCGTACAGCCCTGTGCAGTTTGATGTGTTGTGATGAGCTTGCGCTTTTCGGGTGAAAAGCATATTACTTTTTTTTACATCATTTTCCAGTTGCATGTCAAATTTGAAAAATTTTGTACTTGATGATCTTCCTTCATTCAACAGTGAAACATTGTGTACATAGCCAGATAACGGTGGTGGAGTTGGTGGTGTAGACATGCTGGAAATGTAAAAGTCTGGTTAGCTGGAGCATGGCAGTAAAGAGAACATTTGTTGTTGATAGCAGGAAGTGAGTTCCTAGAACTACCTAAAGAGTTAATATGTTCTTAACTTTTTACATAAACAAAAACGTGAAGTTTTATGTTAAATGATGTAAAGCCAGATAGAGAGTAAGTGAGTGTGATGTTGTAATGATTTTCTTTGATTGGAGTAGACTTAGGGAGGGGGAACTGGGAAAAACAATGAGGATAGTTGAGACCTGAAAATGGTAGAATAAGGACTGCAAAATGGCAGCAATGACATATAAATGGTGTATATTTTATGCCTACCTTGTGTACTGTGCTGTGGGGGTTCTGTAGTGAGAACTGGAAGACGTTTGTATTCTGTCTGAACTTGACAAATGGAAATTGACAGTGGGTACAGTTAAACGCAGTAGGTCACACCTGTACAGCAGGGAGAGGTTAGATAAACAGAACACTTAATATGAAGTGTTGATGCTTAACTCACAACAGGCTTAGATGTTTAACCTTACCATATTCCACGACAACAATCAACCTTCCCCAGCAGTGCCGTACCCATCGGTGCCCTCCCAAGCGGTGGCGCCCCCAGCGGTGCCTTCCCCAGCGGCGGCGTGCCCAGCGGTGCCTTCCCCAGCGGCGGCGTCCCCAGCGGTGCCTTCCCCAGCGGTGGCGTCCCCAGCGGTGCCTTCCCCAGCGGTGGCGTCCCCAGCGGTGCCTTCCCCAGCGGTGGCGTCCCCGGCGGTGGCTTGATTTTTGCATAGCTGATATGTGGAGCACATTTTGGTGTAGTACCTGATCCAGTCTTGACTCTGCTACCGGATTCATGTTTGTCATTTTCAAAGATGGTTTTGATGCTCCTGCATCCGCCATGTTTCTTGATGGCCGTCAGCACACCTGTTGCTGCACTGGGGCAGGCTGCCTTCAAGAACCGCTGCAGGCTGTCTACGTGAAGGCCATTGCCTCCTCGCAGTCACGTGCCACGTGGCCGAACGCTTGGGTTCACCATCTTAAGTACCTGTTGCATACAATCAAGTATAGCATATTGCCTTAAGTACCTGTTGCATACAATCAAGTATAGCATATTGCCTTAAGTACCTGTTGCATACAATCAAGTATAGCATATTGCCTTAAGTACCTGTTGCATTTTTGTAAGTAACTTCATCTCTATCAGCTCTATTTTGTTTTCTCTAAATAATTAACTGCACATAATGAAAACCACAGAAATACACAATTTTCCTTGGCTAATGGGAACAATATGACCTTCATATTACTTACGTCCAACTGATCAATGGTTTGAAGGACTTCAAAGACATTTTTCAGCCAGTCGCTGGGAGACCCACTGGCCTGATGTCCACTACTTGTCCCTGACACCCCTGCATGCTGCTGCATTGTGGCATACTGGGGACCGATCTTCTCCACAACATAAGTCCAGAAGGCCTCCTTCTCGCCCATGCCAGCCATATCCAGCAACTGCAACAGCAATAATGTGACAGTTGTATTATAACATTCACATTCAATTTAGCCTATTTAGGATCATTTTATTTTCTTAACATCAAGACCTTTCCTTTAATGCATTAAATAATATTTTGGGGGTTGTACTCCACTGAAATCATGAGGCAATTACTTTTGAGATGTCATTTTAGAACTAAGAACTTAAATTCTCATTATTGGATGTATCAGACTCTATCCGACAGAAAGTACTTCCAGTAATGTGACTGTTCCTCTAGATTCTGTGAGTGAGTGATCCTGGGGAACATCAAAGACTTTGGTGCTTCGGTGATAACTTCTTGATGCAGCATCGATAAAGCCAACACGATATAGAGTGAGTCACTCACAGTCAGTCCTGACGTTTTTAAGTCATAGCAAATGAAAAATTCACTTTCATATTGCAAACCTGGCCCAGGGAAAGGAAGATCATTTCGGTTCAGAAGAACCCTTTAGTTTGGTTTCAAGGTGAAAACACAATGAGATGAGCTATAAGAAATCCGTACGTTACAAAAGAAATAAGCATTATAAATGTACCCCATGATGCTTAAACTCCATACCAAAGATCAGATCATTTGGCCTGAGAAATACAGAGTTTCATTCATTTCACCAAATAATCAACAATGAGAAGAGGAGAATAACAAGCATGAGAGTAAACACTGTATTTGCCAAAAATACACTCATAATCACGGAAAGGTTGAGTGGCTACTATCTGAAACTGATCGTTTCCAAAATCATATCCACTATTACTTGAGTATTTCGGCGTATCAATATTACCGGTATACCTGAATGTCTACCCTTCACCGACGTAAAACACTGTACTCCATCCATACGACCATCATGGTATGGAGTGAAATAATAACATTTAACACTAATAGTACACTAAAGGCTTTGAAGTTGATTAACCTCCGGTCTTGGGTAACATATGACACTCCTTGGTGGGCAGCCTAGTCCATTGTAACCTCAAAACTATTTAATAAGCCAGTCTTGGACTAATGTGAAAGAAGAATATATAGCAAAAAAATAGCGTACTTAGTATTTTCATACCTTCATCGCGATCCACGCAATAGTCGCATAGTTTCGGGCTGACCTGCCCTCATCATTAGTCAGTACCTCCTCAAACCTCTCGAAAAAAGCCGCCATCTCTCGCAGGTATTTCGGGCGTCGGTACCAGGTTTCCCTCGGTGTCCCTCTCAACCAGCTCCTTGCGTACGGCGATGACCTTTCCAATACTGTGGCTGGCCACCTTCGAACTGCAAAGACATCTTTCAGCCAGTCGCTGGGAGACCCCCTGGCCTGATGTCCACTACTTGTCCCTGACACCCCCGCATGCTGCTGCTGCATTGTGGCATACTGGGGACCGATCTTCTCCACAACATAAGTCCAGAAGGCCTTCCTTCTCGCCCATGCCGGCCATATCCAGCAACTGCAACAGCAATAATGTTGTATTATACAAGTTGTATTATAACATTCACATTCAATTTAGCCTATTTAGGATCATTGTATTTTCTTAACACGGTACCTGACAGAAATACTTGGAAAAAATGACAAAGTTCCACTTTCACAGTTCTGGCGCGCAGGCGCAGTTGGTTTAGATGACTCATTGTCCAATCGAAGACCAGGTCTCGCTTGCCAAGAAAAGGAGTTCCCGCCAGGGGTATCAGCGTCCACCAAAAGAATTACTAAGAACTATAAGTCACCAGAAACGTGTATCTTTAAAAAGTCACAGTGCATTGCTTCGAACCAATGAGGTTGTAGGGGAACAGACAAAAACAGCGATAACAACAAAACCCTACAACGCCATGGTATAGTCCAGGTACTTGGTGCGACTTCACTGACCGTGAGCATTATTATTGAAGGCATTATTAATGCGCAGTCGTCTTGTGAAGGTGTGTGTGACACTTAGCCCATGTAACTTAAACTTAAATGTTGAACAATAGAGGAATCGTTGAGTTTTAAAAACGTTCTGTAGAAACAAACCGTTCCATTATAAACGTGTACTAGTGCTCGCTTCACCTTTCTTGGCGTTGGTGTCCTCATTCTCTTCTGGCCTGTTGTTTTAACAGGGGTCACAAAACACTGTTTTGGTGGACGTAGGGAGGCCACCAAGGCGATCGTTTTTCAGTCGCTCCAACCTTGTTTTTAAGTCCGTGTTGATTTTTTTTTCCTTATTCAACTTGTAGAAGCAAGGGCTGCAGATGACGTTCGATAGTCCTTTCCGCCTCCATGTTTCTTCGATTGGGACAACGTGTATAATTTCGGAAATGATTGGATAAAGGGATTTAGCTGTTGACAGAAAATTGATCTAAAATTACGGGAACAAATCAGTTTCAAACAAAAGAAACAATTTCGCCGTTTTTCAACGCATTAGATACACGTACTCCACATCAATTAAAGACAAATACATTCCTTTTCATAGTTCATATTTTCTATTACCTGCTGAAGTGTCCCTCGTCCTTACTCGTAGGTTTCCCGTTGCCTCCTCTCTCCTTTTCTGTCCAGCTGATTCTTGATTTGCAGGCTGTTGTCTCTTCTTTCCTTTGTTGGCTACCTGTTAGAAACTACCTGTTAAAGATACAGTATATATATTATGACAAAGTACAGAAACCCTGTGTCACATTTACCACAAGCAATGTTCCAGGGTTGTCGCCCCGCCATGTCAAAGGTCCGGTTCCGGGGCACCTCAGCCTTGGGGTTTACAGGTATCTGCGGGAATGAGAAACCTTCGGCAGCATCAAAATGTAGGCAACATCAAGACCAAGATTTTTCGCATACAATTGTACGGTCCTTGTATTTCTTAGTTAAAACAACTACTCACCGGTCCGGTTCCCTGTTACAGGACGTGCTGAGTGCTGCCGGCAGAAGGATAGGTCTTTGACCTCCATCCTTTTTTTAAAATTATTATTATTCAGGTGAAGAGACAATACAATAGACATAGTAGGGCGTACTCAAGTTTACAAAACTTATCTTAGCGCCACCACTAAACAAATACAGTGTAGATACAAATAGATAAAGAACATAACAATGAAGTAATGATAAGGATACAAACTTAGAAGCATGGTAAGCTCAGATACGAATACTAACAAGGTGTGTTGGAATAAAATGTATGTAAATGCAGTTAATACAGTAAGATGGAACTTTTGAAAGCGCCGAAACCCATGACGAGGTGACATGTTCGGTATACAGCAAGATTGAAAATTGGAAATTTTAGGAAAATCAGGATGTAAATCGTTGACTGGTGACGATGAAGTTTTGGGTGATGGCCAAGATTTTGGAATTAATGGGGGGGGGGCTTCCTCGAAGTAATAAAGAGATTTGGGCAGTTTCGGAAGTCACCAATAAGCCGGTCAAGTTTGCCGAGGAGTGTTAGCCGTTCATTTGTAAAGTCAGAGCTCCATCCTTGTACTCACACACAGGAGTGGACATTTTCCTCTCTCTGACACTTCTCCATTTCTCAGTCTTGTTTCAATGCTCCGACGAAACAGTCCTTTTCTGTTTTTCCTGACAGTGCCAGTCGCTGTTGTGCGTAGTCGCCACTTGGAACAACACTTCTTTAAGACTTCATCGGCACATTTGTTGAGAGTGGATTTGAAGCTGTCGTACAGCTCTTTGACACTGGTCTGTTAACTGCATTGTCATTGTTTTCCTCCAGCCATTTTGAGAAATGTTCATCTGTTGTCTCCTCCCACTTCTGCCAATCTACGTTCCGGAGGTCCCATCTTTCTTCTTTGATGTCAGGCTTCTTCTCACCTATTTGCATCGTTATCAGGTGATGGTCTGTCCTGAGGTGAACCTCCGGTTGTACTCTCAATTTTTCTGTCAGGTGAGCTGCCAGTTTGTTGACAATTGTCAGGTCGATTATACTGTCTTTTCTTGTTGGTCTGTTGTTGTTCGCAGTTTGAAGGTTGTTTGTTACTAGGAAGTTGTTAAGCAGATGTCCCAGTTTGTTCTCCTTTACATCTCCCCATGTGGGTAAGGTCACCGCATAGTAGCAGGGGTCTGTTGGTCTGCAGCAGTTCTTCAGTGAGTTCTTTTTGTTGATAAATGTGGACGGGGGGGGGAGGTGCATTCATGCACATATAACTTATATAAGACTAAACTGAAAGATTTTGGTTGGTTTTTGATGGGCATTTGATGAATCTAGAGTATGTCGGGGTTTTGAAGGCTGTAAAATTTGCAATAACTTATTTATTTATTTATTCAAGCTTTGCCACAAGTGGAAGGGAAGGGAGAAACAGGTGGAGACCACCTTTACAGGCTTTGTTGAGTACATCGTTTTATTTACACATAGCGGTATATAACGTCTTGTTCATTTAACATATGTACATAACATAACTACATACATTGTACATAACTGTTTTTACACAAAAATATACTGGTTAACGTTGGCAGGATAGGAGTCTTCAGTCTGGTCAACGTTGGCAGGAGATGAGTCTTCAGTCTGGTTAACGTTGGCAGGATAGGAGTCTTCAGTCTGGTCAACGTTGGCAGGATAGGAGTCTTCAGTCTGGTCAACGTTGACAGGAGATGAGTCTTCAGTCTGGTCAACATTGGCAGGAGATGAGTCTTCAGTCTGGTCGTCCTGTTCTGTACTGATTTGGCTGGTTTTGGTGCTGTTCCTTTGTCTATAGACCAATCAGAGTAACCACACAGTTTTAAAGATTGGATCACGTGATCCTTCTCTTTCTCTTTATCCTGGGGATCGGTGATGACAGTTTCCGCACGGTGAAATAACGTGCGGATCGGATAACTCCTAATTTGTGGTCCAGTGGGTGATTAGAAGAGAAATTCAAGTACTGGTCTGTGTGGGTTTTCTTTCTGTAAATCTTGATTGTAAATCGCGGGTGACGTCATAGGTTATCTTCCACGTATGACCCTCTGCTGCAACCACGTGTTTCCGACGTCACGTCCCGGAAGCTGTAGTAGAAGGGTCCATTCCGTGAACAAGGCTGACGGAGTCAGTCGAAAATTTGGGGTAAGTCCCAATTTACTTGGTGTTGGTTACGTAAAGTTTAACTGTTATCATAATGTTATATACCAACACAGATGAACTTTCATGCTAAGTATTGGCAGGTGTTGTCCTATTTTTTTGTACATAATGTTCGTTTCCGTTTTTCAGTGCAAAGTTGTAAATATTGATTACGCCTCACATGGCCACGCGTCTCCAGAAAAGTTTATGAATAACATATTTACGATAGATGTTTTTATCATGACACCATGATTATAAATATCAGACTGATGAACTGAGCATGCCCAGTGAGAAGCACACAGCGTGTTGTGCGAAAGATAATTACTTAACTCGACAGCTTGCAATGTTTTAAACACCCGCATCTACCAATGGGTATGCAACACAGACCAATCACTGATTACGTTTTGTTTACTGAAAGGCAAATCCTATCAAACAAAGGCTACAGCAAGTAATTTTATGGATGAATCAGCGCGCGCACCTGATTTAAAATAAAACGAACATTTCTTGTCTTCTGACAGTGGTCAACATGTCGAAAATAGGCAAAGATAAATATGAAGCGAGGAGACAACACAGGGCTCTGATTTAATGTTTTGCCTTTTACTTTGATGCAGTGATGTATCTCATTTCCTATAGGTAAAGATGGCTGTGTATCTGTGATGTTCCCACTGAATCAAAACCATTATACCATAATTAAAAACTTTCAATTATACAAGTTGTTTCAGTGAAAAAAGAAAGTTATACTATAGTTAGCAGTCAACTTAGCACAATATAGCTATCCTTTCTTGTTTAACAAGATTTATGATGTCAAAATTTGACTATGTAAGAATCTTTTTTTGTTGTTTTTTTGGCCTGCCTTATTTTTTTTTGCTACTGCATAGCTGGATGTCCCCATTCAGCCTACAATGACTGTGTTCTAAGGGGGGGGGGGGGGCAGCTTGACGTGTTTACGATAGGTAGACCGGTAGACTAATAATAAGAAATTCGGCCTCTCCCTGATGCATATTACACTGTCTACAACAGTTGCTAGGCAAAGGACAGTTCGCGATGGCTCCACCCCTGAAATTGTTTCTAGTGTCGTGTAGAACATTTGTGCCAAGTTTCATGCTTTTATCACCATTTTCGTTCATAGATTCACAACTATCAAACTCGTCAACGTTCCCATTTTCATATTCCCCTACTAAGAACTTCTCTTGCCCAAATGTCAGTCAGATAAAAATGTGTCACCTTATGGAATGAACTAACACCAGCCCTAAAGAATCCTACCTTGTCTTTTCTCTTATTCAAACAAGCCCTGAAAAAAACATCTGATTAAAGAACCTAGCCCCCTGTAGTAGTTTCTTTTAGTGTTCTTTCTTATTTTAACTTATACTAATTATTATCATTATCATTATTGCACTGTATTTATAACTTACATTACCTTATTTCATTAATTTATACCGTATATTATTTGATTATCCTTATTGTATTATTTCCATTTTCTATTGTATTATTTCCATTTTTTATTATATTTAATTTTGTATAGTTTAGAGGAGGAGGGCCTTGTATAATCATTCCATGCTTCTGCCCTCCTCCTGCACCTGTTTTATCCTTGTTTTGAATTATTACTGTCTGTTTTGTTTATTGAGCAAACTAATGAATAAAAAAAATAAAAATAAAAGATTTAGGGTCCCTGGCTGCTTTTCTAGGTTCTGCAGCAGAAATGTTTTGGTATCTCATGATCTAGACATGCTAGGGTCACAATTTTTTTTTATCTAGCTGTACCGTAACGATGTTAACGATGTTAACGATGTTATAACATAAATAATATAACCACATGTTGATGTTATAACGTTACAACTGGATACAGCTGGATGCAAACAGCATGCTTATTGTTTATGACGCGATGAACATGAATATAAAACTGATGAAATGAGCATGCCCAGTGAGAGCTACATGACAATGTAACATACAGTAAAACACAGGACAACATACAGTAAACAACATACAGTAAACATAAA
>NW_017803928.1:0-5902 GCF_001625305.1 Branchiostoma belcheri | reverse complement strand
TTTATTTTGAAAATCAACAGTTTGCATTATGCAATTAAAAATCCTAACCAATAAAGTAGGGAATAGCTATCCAACTGTTGTTTTAGTTGTATTTTACTTCATATTATAGTTATATCAATGTAAATCATTGTTTTCCCTTGTGTTTCCCATTCTTTCCCTGCCATGTCGTAAAATGTGGTGAACCCATCGCTGTATTTGCTCCAAAGCAAATATTGGCCTTTCTAGTTATATTTAATTTTGTATAGTTTAGAGGAGGAGGGCCTTGTATAATCATTCCATGCTTCTGCCCTCCTCCTGCACCTGTTTTATCCTTGTTTTGAATTATTACTGTCTGTTTTGTTTATTGAGTAAACTAATGAATAAAAAAAATAAAAATAAAAGATTTAGGGTCCCTGGCTGCTTTTCTAGGTTCTGCAGCAGAAGCTGTACCGTAACGATGTTAACGATGTTATAACATAAATAATATAACCACATGTTGATGTTATAACGTTACAACTGGATACAACTGGATGCAAACAGCATGCTTATTGTTTATGACGCGATGAACATGAATATAAAACTGATGAAATGAGCATGCCCAGTGAGAGTTACATGACAATGTAACATACAGTAAAACACAGGACAACATACAGTAAACAACATACAGTAAACATAAAAACATGCATTTGGGGGCCTCCAATTGATTGAACACTTTATTGTGCACACAACCATACCACTAACGTTTACTGTACCTTTTGTTATGTTCTAAGCAGTTTTAACTCAGTCGTCTGGTCTTATTTCATACAGTAGACTTCTATATATCATTCTAAGGTCATTTCATAAGCACATAGAATAATTCATAGTTAGCCTAAATTATGAATTAGTTATTTGTTTTACTTAATAAGTCTGGGTACGATGTTTTACCCACTGTTTCACTACGGTGTTGCTCCCTCATGATCATCCGACATGCAGCATTTTTAGAATTTATTCTAAGGAATTCGCGTCTCTCCCTTGCAGCCTGTTGTCTTTTCCCAACTGAATTTAATCATTTATATGGAGTAGAAACCTTTTTGTTTGATCTACAAAGCGTTGTAGAGCCTGCGAAATTCTTGGATCACGGGATTCCTTGCTTGGTACGGTCGACGATGAGCACAACGGAAAAAGATCCACGTCAGATGGCGCACAGTGGAGACAACAAAGCTCGTCGCCCGCTGCCACCACCTCCTCACCAAGACTTCAGTACAGGTAGGATACACTCTAGCGCGGACACACGTCATGACACTTTATTTATGTTGCTCAATATATCATAAACGTCTCCTATATTGTAACAACAGACGGCAGGGAACATGTCAGAAGTACTATTTGCTGTTTAGGACAAGCTCAGTCGCTACATTTACCAACAATAATTTGGAGATCTCATACCTCTATGAAATATGTAGACCTTTGTAAATGTTTTTCTTTTTTGGATTTGTCTCATTGATTATGAAAATGGAGTCGTAATGACCATAGTCTATTTTAATTTGTGTTTTCTAAATTACAATTTGCGTGTGAAATTCCTATTCCTTCGCATTTTTTTTAAAACATGTCTTCATTATTTATGCACATTAGGAATTAGGAATCATTTCAAATGTCTGAAAGGCACAAATCATGAACGTTTTACAGGTGCAGAGTTCAAACCAAGCGATGAGAAAGATGACGATCCTGACACCCACATGTACAATTACGTCAACAAAGATGAGATCAACCGGCAGTTGTCTCTACAACAGACCAACAGTAATGATGGACAACCAGCCGGTGAAGGGACGGACAGACCCCAAGTAACTGTGGGTCGGAAAGTCGTCGGTTTCGTTAATAACGAATTGCATGGTCTTGACGCGTCATCACAGGAAGATAACAGAGGTATGTGTCGTGTCTTGAATTGTCAAGTAGCTAGCAGTCATGAAAACTTGATTTTAGTATAAAATTATAATAACAGCAGTTGATTTCGTCAGAAGGGTAGCAATAGTTTGCTTTACTTTGGGAGACTGTTGATCAAGCGGAATAATTCTTGAAGGCATGGATCGATGTTCATGATTTTTAATAGTTACCGTTGGAGATACCAAGGTCAAGTGCGAAAATGGCTTCGTGAGGGGTATTTACGTTACAGCAAAGGATATTTTGTGTTTGTCGTTTGTTAGCAGAATAAATGTAAGTAAATGGATGTTAATGATCTTTAGGAGGCAGTTACTGTTGTAAAGACCAAGGTCAAGTTTGAAAATGGGCCCCATTGGGGGTCCCTACATCACTGCAGTGGACCTTTTGTGTTGGTTTGTGTGTTAGCCGTTCAAGTTCTGGAAGAGCAATTGTCTGAATTTCTGTATGGTGGATAGGTTTTGGGGCATAAATGAAGTGGTGCAAGTTAGGACTCCTTGGTCAGGCTTGTGGGGAAGAGCAATGTGCCGTTTTGTGTGAAAAGTGCAGTATCTAGGTTAACGACCTTCTGGCAGGGCAACCCAGTTCTACTGACCAGACAGCTGCCCACCTCAGGGATGACGGTATCAACTAACTTTGCCACCGAAATGGCTGGGACTGTCCTTTCAACCAAAATGTATAGACTTCTCTGTTACTGGATGTGGGATGCGGGAATTCCTGCCAGAAATCTTACTCATTTCCGGTTGATAACTCTTCATAAGAAGCAATTTAGTACCACTCGTCTATAACTAGGATATGCTGATAGTGTTTCGTGTAGTCTATTGTCTAGGAACTAGGGAAATGTATGAAATAGTTAAGTATTTTTGTCGGATGACTAATTGTATAATTGGTTTCTATTACTTTGAATATTAATGTGATTTTCAGTTCAGTTTATATTAGTCTTCTGTTAACTTTGTATTTCTATTACATTCCGTTTTTATATTCGTATTGTTTTCTCTACTGTTTCTTCTCCATCTCCTGCCATTTCAATAAATGGATTCAATGACTTCATTTTTGGGCCAAATACTAAATGTGGTATGGATGTAGAGTGGACAAATACCCCTAGGAGTTTTTTTTTTCATTTTCTTGATAAAGGCTCTTAAGATGGTTTTATGTGGACTTTTTGGCTGTGTTATAGGTAATGTACTATAGCAGTGTGTGCTACGATGATTGGAGTATGACCATATTTGGGAATAGGGCCAGAAGCCCGATGCCCAAATATGAGCAGCAGTTTCAACCCTGTTTGCAGACATGGTTGCTCATTGGCTGTTCCCTTAATTACTTCTAAATGAACACCTGTGTATGGTGCCACTTAGGCCGTGTTCATGTGAAGTCAGTGAAGGCGCTTTACATGTGGTTTACCCCGAAGCCGGTTTCAAGTGGCTCCATCTGAACGCTCCAAATCGCATTGTAAGCGCCTCGATCCCAAACCACTTCTAGAGGTGGTTTGGAATGGGTTTTCCCGCTTCGCGATTTGCGTCTGAACGCAATGTGATTTCATTGTGACTTCACTTGCTCATGGATTACGGGGTGATATTTCTTTATTTATATGCAATACCAAATTTTACGTGACAGCAACTTAAAGAGAAGTAATGGTCAAATAAAGTGTCCGTTCTAGGACGAGATTCACCGCCTCTGACGGGACCACGTCGGGATTCCGCCGAGATACGCAGGGAGGGGGGCACCAGCAAGCAGGTCGTTTACCTCTGACATTGATAACACGCTACCTTGCGTATTCATCAAACAACAATGAATGCAGTTTCAGAGAATCGTGATCGGACACGGTTTTAAAGGAATGTGTGGCACATGGACCAGATGTGAGGAATGCGAGTTACCCGAATCGCGGTTTGGGTGACTTCACATAAACAATGCTTTACTTATAATAGAGCTAATTACTTTTTTTATATTGGCCAGGAAAAGAAGTCTTTTGGGTTGTAAATCGGTAGAAACATGTCAGATAACCTACTTTTCTATATACCTTGCTATTTTTAAATAAATTAATTTTAGAATTTTTAAACCAACTAAGCTGCTCCCCCTATTCTTCTTGCTGATTGGCTGTTGAGATTCAATTGGGTTACTAGTAACTGTATTTGCAGCTGCACATAGCCATACCATATTGACAGTATTGAACTGCATTCAAGTGTTTTGGAGGTAGGTATGTCAAACTTTCGAATTCCTTATCAACCATTGGAATGCGGGGCATGTGTCAATATAAAGCATTTGTTTCCCCCTTGTTTTTCTCCTTCTTTCCCTGCCACGTCGTGAAACGTGGTGAAGCCATGCTACATTTGCTCCAAAGCAAATTTCGGCCTCTCTAGTTTGTATTATTTTAGTGGACTCCGGGAAGACTACTGATTGTATTCTAGCGTCTAACATGCGTCTAACATGCGTCTAAGACGCCTGGAAAGAGTAGACATGAGCCAAATAGAGAGATAACATTCCAGGGAAGCAGAGAGTTCTAGAGAGTACATGTGTGCAGCAAAATGTATTCTTTAGCGGACCAGCTCCCTCGGCATGTTATCTCTCTATTCGGCCAATTTCAACTCTTTCCAGCCGTCTTTCGAAGCCTGGTAGAGGCTAATTCTATTCACTAATGGAGATGTAAATACATCAAACCAAACTCAGAAGGAACCACTTTAAATGTCACAGGTGTAGAGTTCACACCAAACAATGGGGACAGAGACGATCCTGACACCCACATGTACAATTACGTTGACAAAGATGAGATCAACCGACAGTTGTCTCTACAAGAGATCAACAGTAATGATGGAAAACCATCCGGTGAAGGGACAGACAGTCTCCAAGTAACAGTGCATGGACCTAACGCTTCACCACAGGAAGATAACGAAGGTATGTGTCGTGTTTTATAAAGTCATAATAACAGTTGTTGCCTTCGTCAGAAAGGTAGAAAATCAGATTGCTTTAGTGTGGAAGACTGTGGATCTAGTGGCATAACTCATGAAGGCATGGATCGATTTTCATGATTTCCGCAGGCAGGTTACCGTTGGAGAGATCAAGGTCAAGTGCAAAAATGGGCTTAGTAGAGTAGAGGGGTCTACGTTGCTGCAGTGGACCTTTCGTGCTTGTCGTTTCTTAGCAGAATAAACATATGCAAATAGATGTTCATGATTTTAGGTGGCAAGTTACTGCTGTAAAGACCAAGGTCTAGTTTGAAAATGTGCCTCGTTGGGGGTCTCTACGTCGCTGTAGTGGACATTCTGTGTTGGTTAGTGTAGATATAATCAACCATAATCATTAAAATCAAAAGTTAACTGTTTTTCATTTATTTGAATCAAGGTCAAGTGCAAAAATGGGCTTAGTAGAGGGGTCTACGTTGCTGCAGTGGACCTTTCGTGCTTGTCGTTTCTTAGCAGAATAAACATATGCAAATGGATGTTCATGATTTTAGGAGGCAAGTTACTGCTGTAAAGACCAAGGTCTAGTTTGAAAATGGGCCTCGTTGGGGGTCTCTACGTCGCTGTAGTGGACATTCTGTGTTGGTTAGTGTAGATATAATCAACCATAATCATTAAAATCAAAAGTTAACTGTTTTTCATTTATTTGACTTCAACCATATTACATATACCCAAAATTAAAGATAAAATATCATCAATGCCCATCCACTAAATGTTCCTTAAAGGCATCCAGTGCGATTTCTGGGCATTAAAACTGGATTTACAAAATAAAAATTCTAGTCACCTAGTTACATGGTATGATTGAACAACACCATCCTAGCCCATATCGACCTTCGTTGAGCAAAAAAAGCGATGTCGTTGAGCGGTGAGAACTCGCTGAAATCTGCACGCTTTCCCGGCCCGGCTTTGGAAGGCAGCCATTTTTCAAATCTGCCCACCGCGCGCGAAGCCTACCGATGATCCCCGAACGCTTCCGGAGATTGTCACGTGATCCTCGGTGACCTTTCTGACACAGCTGTCAGTCGGCTTATCAGAGATCACACGCACGTTCATTATTC
>NW_017803927.1:112327-154600 GCF_001625305.1 Branchiostoma belcheri | reverse complement strand
CAAGCAAATATATCTGTCCTTGGTGCTGAACGCCATCCACACAAACACACGGAAAGACGTATATACTGATACAAGCAAATATGTCTGTCCTTGGTGCTGAACGCCATCCACACAACCACGCACTAATACGTAGATACTGATACACGCAAACATGTCTGTCCTTTGTGCTGAACGCCATCCACACAAACTCGCGCAAATACGTACATACTGATAAACGCAAAAAATGTCTGTCCTTGGTGCTGAATGCCATCCACACAACTACGCACAAATACGTAGATACTGATACACGCAAATATGTCTGTCCTTTGTGCTGAACGCAATCCACACAAACACACGGAAAGTCGTATATACTGATACAAGCAAATATGTCTGTCCTTGGTGCTGAACGCCATCCACACAACTACGCACAAATACGTAGATACTGATACACGCAAACATGTCTGTCCTTGGTGCTGAACGCCATCCACACAAACACACGCAAATACGTACATACTGATAAACGCAAAAAATGTCTGTCCTTGGTGCTGAATGCCATCCACACAACTACGCACAAATACGTAGATACTGATAAACGCAAAAAATGTCTGTCCTTGGTGCTGAATGCCATCAACACAAAACCACGCGCAATTATGTACAAACCGATAAACGCGAATATGTCTGTCCTTGGTGCTGAACGCCATCCATACAAACACACGTGCAAATACGTAGATACTGATACACGAAAATATGTCTGTCCTTGGTACTGAACGCAATCCACACAAACTCGTGTGCAAATGCTAGAATGTGCATATTCATACATACATGTACAAACATGCCTCTCCTTGGTGCTGAACGCCATCCATAAAAACAGGCGCAAATACGTAGATACTGATACAAGCAAATATGTCTGTCCTTGGTGCTGAACGCCATCCACACAAACACACGCGTAAATGCTAGAATGTGCATACTCATACATACATACATACATACATACATACATACAAACATGCCTGTACTGGTGCTGAACGCCATCCAGACAAACACACGCGCAAATGCTAGAATGTGCATACTCATACATACATAAATGCATACAAACTTGCCTGTCCTTGGTGCTGAACGCCATCCACACAAACATACGCGCAAATGCTAGAATGTGCATATATACTCATGCATACATACATACATACATACATACAAACATGGACAGTCTCTACTCTTTGAAGCCGCTTTTGAAGCCAGGTAGAGGCTAAAACAAAAATACCATCTTTCAAATTCGCTCCCAAAAATTTTCCCGCGAGTAAAGAATTGACCTTTCATATGTCACATTATGCAGGCTTAAATTTAAAACACTTACTTAACAAACATGATCATCCCAGCCTTGTCTATATTCCTGGCCACGGTTTTCCACGACTTCTTTAGGTAAAATTTCTGCCAGGGATCGAGCGGTAGTCGTGGGTCGGGCGGGAGCGGCGCCTCGCGTTCCGGCAGGGACTCTCTATTTCAGGTCCGCGAACTTGACCGACGCCGAGCATCCCATGGTATGCCGGGAAGGGCTACACGTCATCACTGCAGGCCGTTTGAATATTCTGTTCGACCAGCTGGCCGCTCAACCCGCGCTCGTCATGACGTCAATGGCGCGAGACGGTCCGTTGGTGGACACGGCTTTATACAGCTAGCTACCTCCTTTGCTTGCAAAACCAAGGAGATAGACAGAACACCACAGTGTACAGTGTACAGTGTCCTTTTGTCCCTGTCAGTAATAGACAAACAGCGCTATGTTGATACGGTTCATTACCTTCGCCAAGAAGGTTATGTTTTCAGGGGCGTTCGAGTGTCTGTGTGTGTGTTTGTGTGTGTGTGTGTAAACACGATAACTCGAGAAGGCTTTGATGGATTGTCTTTATACTTGGTAGGTGGGTAGGTCTTCATATATTTTGGACCCCCTAGTGGCTTGTTATGGTACTGCAGCTGAACTTCCGGTTTTGATATCTCATGATCTAGACATGCTAGGGTGACGAAATTTGGATGGTAGGTAGCTCTTGTGCTGGGAAAGAAGTGACGTGAGTTTGGGCTCCCTAGCGGCTTGCTCTGGAACTGCAGGGCTATCTGTTTGAAAATATTCAAAAGAGGATAACTCAAGAACCGGTTGACGGATCGTCGTGATTTTTGGTATGTAGGTAGCTTACGTGATGCTTGCTATAATTAGACAATTATGCAAATATGAATGTAATTTGCATAATTTATGGGGAAATTCTATAAATCAGCTGTATTCCAAGATAGGACTATTGAAGCTTGTCAGATCGGTAATTGAGAACGAGAGAAACACAGGCAAATATGAATTATGTAAATGAAGACTTGATTTGCATAATTAATGAGAAAATGTTATGATTCTGTAATGATAAATGTCTGGAATTTCATACTTGTTGTATTTGAAAGTTTGGTGAAGGTGAACATCATGTATTCAAATCAGGACCTCATTTGCATAATTTATGTGGGAATGCTAGAATCGCATTGTTTGTTAATATAAGACTGTCTTTTGGTTGTATAAAAATATGATAAACTGATATAATTCATGAAAATAATGATCCTATTTGTTAAATAAGGGGGGAACTCTATATTTGTCGGTCATAAAGATGAACATTATTTGGCGAAGGTATGAGATCGGGGAACTCTAGTTTCTAATGTGTAATGATCTTTTTATCTGCATATATGAGTTGATTTTATAAGTCCCTTTTAAACCTCCTTGGTGAAACCAGCAGCGATGAGCAATCACTCGGTTAGTCTACCCCTCCATTTTCTTATGGATAAGGTAAGGCCACACCAAGTAAATTTTATGGATGACGTCCTTTGAAGACCCTAAATCTAATGCGAGAGGGCGAAAAAAAAGAAGGGCCCTAAAAAACAAGATGTCTAGATTAGAAATAAACTAAGAGACGACAAGTGTTAGGACACAAATGAGGTGACACAGTGTAACAAGCAAGAAGTCTTTTATTCATCATCAAAACAGCAAAGTAAGCTCTACTGGTCGACATTGAGCGTGTACCAGTCAACAACAACGTTTCCGCATGCTTTTACGACCTTAACGCTCTCATACTTGGCGACAAAGGGTGGTGAGCTTACATGCTCTGTAGAGCACGTCACGCCATCTTCTTACGGGTTTCATCATCATTACGGGTTTCACGTCTATCTGATGATTTGCGGCACTGTCGTGACTATTTGGTCATAGTTACAGGAAGTGGAATTGCTTGTTTTTTTTTCTAGGAACAGGCCAAAATCAATGCACGCGTGGACGTCATCCATAAAATTTACTTGGTGTGGCCTAAATAAAGAAACAAAATGCCGCTTTACATGAAACGTAGAAGATACTAGTACTGAAAATTAATTACAATTCTATTAATGACAGGGACTTATTGGATATGATGATATGATGACCATGATCTTAACTGAGCAAGTGTTTTACCTTCCTATGTATATGTATGGACACACAATTCAGCCCTGTGGGCTGCCAGTTGTTCAAGTGAAATAAACCAATTATAAACCAATTATAAGAAAAGACGGCACATCATTGTGTTGTCGCTAGACGGCGTCATCGTGTAATGTAAGATGGAAGCAGAAACTACGAATATGTACACCAAACAAGTACTATTCATTTGTTGGTGCCACACTAATAAGGATCGTTGATAACAAAAGAGACAGTATGGTGGGTAGCTCTTGATACCTATCACATCAAATTATAGCTACGTCATCAAGATATTTCTGTATATTCTGTCACTAAAATAAGCCTTAAGGTTGTTAGATATCATCACAATTGGGAAATGACTACCATCTAAGTGTCACGACAAATCTTACATGGAACATAATCACCTCATAAAGCCACGTCGTTCGCTGCGCTCACTCTGTGGCTATATTCGGTGGTTATAGCAACTGACAGGGCTTTATCACACCATATTCACCTCGAGGCGGGACATTAACCCTTAATTGTTCATCTACTAATAACTATTGTTGTTTCTTTCCTCTTCTTGAAACACATAGAAACATACTTGAATTAATATTCTTTATCTACTATACATTACAGTGTATTGGTAAATTCAAACACCAGAGTGTAACTGCCAATGTTACAATAGACTGACAAAGTTACAGTTAATATCTTTCTCTGTGTATACTCTCAAAATATGAAATCTAGCTTACTGAAAAAAACTTTAAGACTTACATATTATAATGTTTATTATTATAATAACAGCATTGTGTGACGATTGCGGCATACTCCTTGGTGAATAAAAATAATTGTTACTCATATTCTCAGTGAATTACATTTGAACTTATAGAATGAATTATATTTATGAATATATGAATATATGAATTATATACTCTCAGCTTGTATTACTTAAACTCCGATATTACAATCATTATCCTTCTAACTGCCGACCCCAAGCACACAAACCGAAACCATTGCTACCCAAAACAATACTTCCATAGTGGAACTAAGATATACAGCACACACAAGTGTGTTTTTCAAGTCACACAATGCCATCACAACGTAGTTTCAATTTCAAATTGGAATCCCTGTGCTGCTAGCGGATCGTTTTCACCACCATTACCATCATTACCATTATTACCAGCATTACCATTATTACCATTATTACCAGCATTACCATTATTACCATTATTACCAGCATTACCATTATTACCATTATTACCAGCATTACCATTATTACCGTTATTACCAGCATTACCATTATTACCATTATTACCAGCATTACCATTATTACTAGCATTACCAGCATTACCATTATTACTAGCATTACCATCATTACTAACATCTACTAAGATACCACAGGTTGGAAGTACTTCAAGGTAATTAAGCTTGTCAATACTTTCTACATTGGCTTGAAAGAATGCATACATTATGTAATAATCATTTGAGAGAGTGCAGAACACATTGTCAGGTTGTTCAGGTAGTTTGACTCCAAACTTATCAAATGGTTTGAATTCGGCAAAATATGGTTCTACTACACGACTTACGATATTGTAAAGCGTTAGTAGAAAGTTTAGTCCGAGAAGGGACATATTTGACCCCCAAACATATCTATACATAGATGCTGATGGTACTGTGCAGTCTACTATGAACTTGTCTTTTACATCACATTTAAATTCACTGTAAATTTGTGCTATATTGACAAATTCATAACGGGAGAACAATAGGATAAATGTGACTGTAAAGATCAAAGAGGCCATTTGCTTAGAGCAATATCTTTTGTTCAAACCAGTACTTTTGGACCACTTTTCCAAAATTGCTTCCAGTTCCTTTTGCTTATATACACCTCGCTCTATACGCCATTCTCCCCTGAAACATTTGTAAAGCATCTCCATGTCGTGCGTTATGAAGCGTAAGTTACAGATAATCTTTCTGGCCGTTGTTATATTCCAAACCAAAGTTGGAATGTACAATATAGCTGCCTGTGCGCCAAGAAGCAAAGCAAAGAGGCGGTAACTGAAGATGGAATTCCCAGAGAAATATTCCTTTGTCTCACAGTAAACATTGACAAAGTCTGCAAGTTGCCTAACGTAAGCACTTTAATTATCAAATACGATTCTGGGGGGATTGTGAGTGATATTCGAAATCCTTGTATCTCTGTTCAGTTGAGCGCCAGCAAGGTCCAAGGCAAAGCACTGAATGGATGACCCTGCATAAAAATTTAAAAAATCATAATAAGTTTAATAATAAGAAGCTTTATCTGTTCTGCCTCTCAACAATTTCATTAGTACAAATAAAACAACAATTGCAATACGCCCCAAAACATTTACTGTCACTGACAAAAGGAAGTGGATGCTACCTGCTACATCGCCTGACAGTTTCCAAAATTATATCCAGTTGCTTGAATAACTGTTCTTGGCGTATCGTATTACCTGAATGCATAACCTTCATCGCTACACTTGCTATATTAATGCATGCTCAACACCTGATAAAGATCGATTAGCTTAGTCCTTCTCTTCATTACGCAAATTTATAATACCCATTTTTGTTGAATTGAAAGTCACACTGCGCAAATAACTGTTTTTTTTCAGTAACTTACCGAAAAGATCCCGAGCCACCACCACTGATGCCATTAGAATGGGAAGATAACATGAAATGACTTTTGATGCATAATCCCCCCATAACTCTGCATGGAGTCGGGCAGGATCCGTTGGATTCAACAGGCCACTTAAGAAGTTCAGCGACATCTCTGATAGTCAAACTCGTCGATGGTAACTCTATCGAAAGAATTTGTATGTTAGCATGACATATACTGCAATAAGGTTAGATACTTTTTAACCTCCTTGGTCTGTCTTAATGAAAATGTAACATTGTGTGCAAAAATCCAAACTCCAATGAGAATTAAAGGGAAGTTTAACAGCAGAAGGTTCTGTAGATGTCACTTTTCTGATTCCCAAAAAGGAGTAAAAGGAGAAAGTAAGGCTAACTTGCCTGCATTTTATATTGCATTGAAAACTGACATTACAGGTGTAGGCAGTTTACATGAAAATAACACACTTGTACTGTACCTGCTCTTACGCATAGCTACATGTAAGTATGCGATTTTCAAAAACTGGTGCTACAATAGAGAAGGTTCTAAACCCATACACATTTTCTAACAGACATGAAGAAAAGTACTGCTGTGTTTGATAATATGTGTAGAAAAGAATACTCTGAGTCATGTAATGTACAAGCTTGTGCTGATAACTGTGCACCATACAGTACGCATACTTATAGGAGACGCTATTAAAGATTGTACCAAAGTCATGATATTATGAAACAAGTTGAAACTGTAATTTCCAACACAAGAAATTGGTTACCAACTGTGGGTTTTGGTCTATTGGCCGTATCTAGAGCCCAAGTGGGGTACCCACACTTTCTTAGTGCCTGTGATTAGTGTCAAGATTTAGAAGAGGAGAAAGTTCACATTTCACAGGAAAGTGTGGGTACCCCACTTGGGCTCTAGATAAGGCCAATAGACCAAAACCCACAGTCGGTAACCAGTACCAGAACAGGAACAAGAGCCCGAATAGAGGCCTAGTTGTCCTGCCCTACAGAAAAGGCCTTAGTGAAGGGCTCAGGAGGATCTTTGCTACATACGGGATTAAGACCTGTTTTAAACCAACCCAGAACCCTCCGGAACATACTGGTTTCACCAAAGGACAAAACACCAAAGGAGAGCAAATGTGGGGTGGTGTACCACATACAGTGTCAAGGACAGAATTCCAAGGGCCCATGTAAGGAAACCTATATCGGAGAGACTGAAAGACCGCTCAAGGCTAGGTTCCTAGAACACAAACGACCTAGCTCAACTACCTCTGAGGTTTCACAACACATACATGCATATAGAATCCCCTGGACAAAGTAAAGTCCAGCAAATTCTCACTGGACAAAGTAAGAATCTTGGACACAGAACCGGATTTCTTTGCACGAGGGATTAAAGAGGCCATCCCTCAACAGAGACGGGGGCGCCACAGACTCTCTGCAACCTATGATCCACTGCTCACGGAGTCACGTGTGTTATCTACGTGACGTCACGGAAGCGGTGGATTGCTCGTTCCTTGAAAAAGACTGGAGTTGTACAGTCGAAAATTTGGGTAAGTCCAATCTCTTGTGTTGGAAATTACAGTTTAAACTTGTTTCATAATGACTTCTACCAACACAGATGAACAAGATAAAGTCATGATATATCTATAATCTATTTAAAAACTAGAGTTCGGCGATCTCATACCTCCATGACATGTTTATTGCTTTCGTAAATCTTACGCATGGTGATGACCACCTGCAAATGGGTTACATTTACAATCCTGCTCATTAGCAAAATCTTTATTTGCTAATTATTCACATAGCCTCTACCTAGTAACATGCAACACACTGGTGAAATCCTTATCATTTGGCATGGACAACGTATGATGTTGTTGGTTATATGCAAGCACGACCTCTGACATATCTTTGCCAACTCATTTTTGCCTTCAAAGCTGATTAATTATACATTTTCCACTGCGAATTTGCAAATTATAAGAGCCCATTGGCATATATAGTATCAGTTGATCATACTCTCCACCCAATGGCAGGGTTATAGGGAGAAATAAGGCTATTCTAGCGTTTCATCATAAATTATGCAAATAAGGTCCTGATTTAAATGAATAATGTTCAGTGAAATACAGCAGATTTATAGAATTTCCTCATTAATTATGCAAATTAGATCCTGATTTGCATAATTGGTATCTGTTCATGTTTCATCTGCCATAGATTACATACATTGCATGTATGAAACTACTATAATGTAAAACACTGTAATTATAAATCTTACTCATTAATTATGCAAATAAAGTCCTCATTTGCATAATTTGCATCTTATTATGTACATCTCCAAAATGATGAAAATACTTTGTTCCTTTCTGGACTTATAAGCTTTTAAAGATATCGCCCGAAAGTCCCCTGCAGTTCCAGAACAAGCTGCTAGGGAGACCAAACCCACACCACTTATTCCTGACAGGACAATCTATCTGTCACCAAAAATCAAGACCATAGCATGGTCAGGACAAAAGATAGAAAAAACAATTCTGCTGTAGTACCAAGGTCATCCACCAGGAGGCCCATATTTAACCTTGACCTTCGTCTTCCAGCATACCAAATATCATCACAATCTATAAAGGCGTTATGAAGTTATGCTGGCCGCAGATGTGCGGAAACACAAACACACACACACACACACACACACACACACACACACAGACGCGCCAAAAACAATACCTCAATTTTTCATGGAGGTAATAACACAGGTTGTTTGTTTTCAAACACACAGCTTATACTAACCCTAACCCTAAGCCTGAAATAGGTCGCCTTTTCCCCTGAGGGACCTCATTTATCAAACCGGGGATTGCCTCAACATAGCCACACATCTGTAACCCGGCGCCTGGCTCGCATAAGTACAAAGGAGATTCCTCATTACACCGGAAGTGCTGCTACAGTACCAAGGCCATCCACCAGGTGGCCCATTTTTGACCTTGGCCTTCGTCCTCCTAAGACATACCATATCTATGGCAATCACTCGTGATCTTTATTTGCAATCAAATACAGATTCATTTACATATACATAGTAATGTACAGATACAGATTCATGTACAGATATACAGATACAGACTTTCCGAGTACGATTACCGTGTCAATCCCTACACCTGAGTGAGGGTTACAGTTGACACGGTGGCCTTCGCGTAAATTTGTTTAAGGTGGATAACAGGTTGCGAATCTGAGACCCACACACTTGGGCATCCGTCTTCCCCAGCGGATCCATATCGAGGGAGACGTGCTGGTTCTGGTTGGGATGCTTGCAGCGAGCTGCCGGATGACTTGGTAACACTCAATTTCCGCCTTGTCTACGCCAGCCCGCCTGGCGCTGCTCTCGTCCGCCAGCTGAAGACAACTGCCGTTGGAGACTTGTCCCTCTAATTGAGGGGGGATACGTGTAAAGTGCCTTTCCCAAGGGCACAACGTCGGTGTGCATGTTCGGACATGCCCCTGTGCTCCGACCCGGAATCGAACCCGGGTCTCTGTGTTGAGCGCCGAACGCTCTGTCCACTACGCCACGCTCTGTCCACTACGCCACGCGACGCCACTAAGACATACCAGCATACCAAATATTATTACAATCCATAAAGGTGTTATGTAAGGTCGTAATTAACAGTTTAATTTATGGTTTTCTAAAGTCAAATTACAATATTTTGCGTGAGGAATTCCTATGGCAATATTTCATGTCCTCATTAATTATACCTCTACATTAATAAAATATATGCTTAGTGATGTTAACCTTTAAGTAACTTAGACATGTCACAAGGTATAAAATTCCCATCATTCACCATTAATAAATCGCTAAATTTTCACATCAATTATGGAAATTAGGCCATTATTTGCATAATTGGTATCTGTTGATGTTTCACCTGCCACAGATTACATACATCACATGTATAAAAGTACTATCATGTAAGGCACTGTAATTGCAGATTTCCTACATAATTATGCAAATTATGTCCTCATTTGCATTTAATTATGTACAATTTTCTCTTAGCTACCTACACATCAAATATGATGAAAATATCGTGACTGATTTGCTTTTAAAGATTTCGCCAGAAAACCTCTGCAGTTCCAGAACAATCTGTTGGGGGACCAAACCCACATCACTTATTCCTGACAAAAAAAGCTATCTGTCACCCAAAAGTCAAGACCATAGCATGTTCAGGACAAAAGATACAAAAACCGGAAGTTCTGCTGCAGTACCAAGGTCATCCACCAGGAGGCCCATATTTGACCTTGATCTTTGTCTTCCTAAGACGTACCAGCATACCAAATATCATCACAATCCATAAAGGCGTTATGAAGTTATGCTGACTACAAATGCGCGGAAACACAAACACACACACACACACACACACACACACACACACACACACATAGACACACCAAAAACAATACCTCCATTTTTCATGGAGGTAAATACATTTGGGATATGACCAAGTGACCATACATATGCTTTTCTTGGGGCCCAGAAAGGGTAACCAGGCAAGGTCTTCCGCACCACCTCTTAAGGAAACTCTTTGTTTACTCATTCACCAACTCTCTCGTAACCTGAAGCTTGTTGAAATACAAAGCCTCCGATCTTGCGAGGTTCAGACTTACTTGCAATTAATCAGATGCCAAACCTACATCTGGTCTCGATCCAGCTTACTGCTGTCCTCTCGGCTGACACTCAAGTCCTAATCTTAGGATTGCGGATTATAAGGCTCGATCAGCACGGACGCGTGTATGAAAGAAAGGCCAGACAACATTGAATAAATAAATAGATTGCAGCACAAAACCCCCTCACAGGTTAAACATTGGGTGGTGTATTGTAGCGCTTGCACACACTTCAAATCTTTGGGTGGACAAGTTGGTCTTTTAGCTGATTTGAACAAAAATATGGCCAAGGAGTTGCACTTCGCTCTCTATAACAATTAGTAACAGTGCCCAGGTTTGATTTTTCGATGGTTACTAAGGAACTACTTATTCATTACGTAAACGGTTTCGTGTGTCGCGGTTGAATATGTAAATGTTTCAGAAGCAAAGTGGCCCGGAAGCAGCACCAGTCTACTACCATGGGGAGCAAAGGCTCAAAAAAGGGGAGTGAGCCTAGTAAGTTAACATTCACGAAAAATTGCAACTATTGCTTTTGGTGTGTGTGTGTGTGTGTGCGCGCGTGTGTGTGTGTATACGTATGTGTGTGCGTATGTGTATGTATATAAATTTCATCGAGGAAGGGTGTGTGTGTGTGCGCGCGCGTGTGTGTAAATGAATATGTATACGTGTGTGCGGGAGGGGGGCGGCAGTGTGTGTGTGTACTTGTTGTAAGCATAACTCAAGAGTAGGTCTTAGGCAGACAAAGGTCAAAAAGGTCTAGGTCAAATCTGGGCCTCCTGGTGACTGACCTTGGTAGAAGTTACGGTCCTTGCATCTTTGTCCTGTACATGCCATGTTCTTTACCGACAGAAGCAATGTATGAAAATAGAGTCTGCAATAGAAGAAAAAGGCACGCTCAGTCAGTTTTACTATAAAGTATTTAAAGTAATCGTGTTTTATCTTAATGTTACAACATATAAGTTTGTAGTAATTGGTGTGTTAAGCATGTCGCTTAGCAAACATCCCTAATAATGCCCCAAAAATGTCAAGCCGAAGCAGTGTGTTATGTGGATCAGTATGATCCGATTTTGTGTCGTAGTACCTGAATGTACAAATCAGGTATTGTTATGAATTAAGACAACGTGTAAAACCTTTTCAGGAAACAGGGGATTATTTGCTAATTATATGAGTCCAGAGAAAGGTAAGGCGCACCCTTGTATTTTGAACATTTCTACAGGTTACTTGCATTGGGTTGTAAATCTTGCACTTTTTTGCATGCATATTTGCATAATCATGTTGTACAAGTCACCATCCTCTGCTTTAATATGGCCGATAACAATTTTCTGTTAAACTTTCCTTTTCTAGCAGCTCAAGAGCAGGCACGAAGGCAAACAGAGCATGCTCAAGAAACAGGTATACTAACAGATTTACTGTAAAATTCTACGCAATACTTAGCCCAAAATTTTGCAGTAGCATGTCGACCAAATACATGTGTATGAATGCTGACTCTGACCAACAGGCTCCATAACAATTCTACTTTCAACAATGTTGTAACAATTGATAGTCTGGTTAAGTACAGGTTGCGAGTGTTCTGCGTGATATTGTAAGAGTAGGTAATTTTAATCAATTAATTAGGTTTATATGTGTAAGCTAGTATTAAGATAAACTATCATCTCATACAAAAAATCTCGCCTTATAATTGCACAATATAGTTTTGTGATCAAATGCAACTATGCACTAGAAAATTAATTCACCAGTCAGCAACATAGTAATAAATCTAAATGTATATTCCCTTCCAGGTGCCCAAATCAATCTGGCAACACATACTAAAAAGCGAGACGAATTTATGAAGGCTGGAACATTAGATGACAAACCTGCCAGCTTCATTCCTTGGGTTGGAGATGTGCTTGCATCTAAATTGGCGGACAATGGATTCACAAAGGTTAATCAACATTTGTCAGAGACAAACCATTGCTTGCTATCTTGTATTTAGTATTTAGTGGTATAGATCTTTTTTTAAGAATTATGTTTTGAAAGACGATACAGTAGAGGATGTGTATGACGGGCCTTATTTTAACATGGTACTTTTTTTTCAGGCCGTGCAAGTAGTGGGCCAATACATGGCTTTGAATAGAGATAAGCACAAATTCAAGGAGTGGATCAAATCAATTGCTGACAATGCCAAAGGTGAGGAAATTTATAACGCAGTGAAGGACTGGTGTGACAAACATCTGAAAATATAACATTTCAAAATTGCAAATGCTTTCTTCTGTGCGATCCTCACCTGGTATGGTTGGTCATTCCACTGTGGATCTGAGAGTGGATGAAATAACAAATGGGACTATCCTCTCAATACGAATCTTAAACGTTGGAGTAATTTATTCTTAAGATAAAACAAGCAAATAGCTGTGGTATCATTAAAAATCTTGATGACATTGTGATCTTGTACATAAGTTCCACTGTTTGCCAAACATTGTTAATCATACATGTAGCTGTCCCAAGAATAGACAAGTACTAGCTTTGGCATTGATGCAGTGTAAGTAGTCATGTTACTTAATGAAACAAAACAAAACAAAACAAAAACATCTAAAAAGGCGACAACCAGGCAAGATATCGTGTCTTTGAAGATATCGAACTTTGCAAGTATCTAAAATAATAGCAACGTGCTTTCACATGTTGAAAAGGATGCTGAAAAGAATACCATTATGTAGTCGCTATATATGGCGCCATCGAGTAATATATTGGAAACAGAACACCTACGCACATTAAACGGGTAAGTTTCTGTTTTTGGTACCACGCAAGTGACTGAGTCTGATTGAAGACGAGAGTCATTTTATTGTAGACTGTACTCTATATGATAATGAGTGAAAGATTCTCTTCAATTGTATACAAGATTTTCCCCTAGTTTTAGAATATTAGATAGAAAAGAAAAATTCACATTCCTCACGAAACTCGATAACCCTCGTACTATTAGCTCCATCTGTTCTTACATTATATAACTGTTTTAAGAAGCGAGAAGAAGCAGAACCTGTACATATGTAGTTTTACTATAGATATATTTTAGTCTACCATTATTTTTTGCCGTGACCTGTACTTAGTTCGCATGTTGAGCATAAATGTACAATAAAGGTCTTTCATTCATTCATAAAGTGTTGTGTAATACAAGTATTTCTTTTCTGATATGTTAAAAGTACGAACACCAATGATGTCGACATTGCCTCTTGCTTGCGCAATGTCGGGCAGATTAGGAAATGTAGCCTCCTTCGCAGACACCTGGAAGAGGTGGTGTTTAGTGTTTTTAGAAGGCCTATGGGAACGCTGATACTAGTACTCGATTTTTAAACGCACTAACTTCTCTAACGCGGCAAAGGGAATCACGCCCCTCTCTACTGCGGGCGACGATGCAGCTCTCCCCCGAACAAGGCCGGACCTCCCCCCGAAAAGGGAACCGCCGATTTAGGCGCTCGTAAAAACAAATGCTGCCCCGCTAGAAGGCTGATAGGAGGCTACGGAAATACTCGTACGGTTAATGCACAGCTCAAAGGTTGGTCTGCAAATCACCTGACGCTTGTTAGATCGTCGGGTCACACCAGGTACACATGACAACCAATATGGAAGGAACGCTGCACCCTGTAGTGTCAACATACTGGAGTACGCTTGTCAATACTCAGACCGGAACAGACCAAAGACCAAGAGTTACCAACAGTGTAGCACAAACTTGCTGACAAAATGAACAATTTACATATTGAGAGGACACTTTTATGTTTTTCACCAAACGACATTTAATTCAATTATATTTGTTATAGACTTAATTGAAAAAAGATGTTTAAAAAACGCAATTTCGGCAGACCATTGTGGCACTCTTAGTGATCAGGGTTTATATCTCTACCCAGCTTTAGGAACTACTTATTACTTACTTTTGTCGCGGATGAATATAGGCGGTAACGCGACGAGACAAGGTACGCATTTGACTCCGCGGCCACCTGTCCACAGATACCTTTACACATGAAGAAATATGCATAATGGGCCAAGCTTTTTGTTCTTGTTTACACATTCATGCTTGCACGCCCAAAATGACATTTGACCTCCGCACAGGGTGGGTTCATGTTTACCCGAGCTTTGGTCTATTGAGCACGAGAGGTAGCGTACCTCTAGTATAGTATAAGAGAGTCAGACATAGGTCCAACTGATACATTGGACTTTGAAAATATATTACCTTCTTTAAAGCCTCGTTGATATAATGTGACATCGTTATAACAGACTGATGAGGATCATATCACCAGGACTCTTGAATGCGTTGTGTTTGTCAAGAAAGGGATACCTAGTAGTCCTTCTATGAAGTTAACTCATGACAAGCCCATGATAGGCTGAATTGGTGAAAAAAAAATCTTATTGTATGCCCGAACATTGTGGGAAAGACATAATTCTATCTTACGCTATCATTAAAATGGGGAAAATTGTTGAACACCTACGTTTCAACTGATGTTGACGACACAATAATTGAAGGTGGAAATGTAATTTTAACAACGTTTTGTACATGTACGGGACAGGCGCTGGAAGTTTAAGTGTTACTGAATTAGTCACTGCGGCGTTATGTCTAGACGATGTTTTAAAAGTTCTGATATAATGTTATTCCAGACTACAAAGGAGAATTGAACAGGTGCCACGTGGCTTCCTGTATCTGTATTTATTTATAATTTTGCTCTCTTCTTCTTGTTGAGAGCCCTCATTATCTGTGCAAAATCAAAGCCCTTAGTCATAATGAGAATGCAGACATTTATTGTACATACGTACATTGTCTATCCATAGTATATATAAGTCATAGGGATGTAGATTGCTCAACGTATGCAACATTGTAACTTACATAATTATTGGTATTCTTCACAGCTGGAAATATCGTTTCGTTGCAGATAGGACATTTTTTCTGTCTGTGATTTTCCATGTTATAGAACCAAAAACAGAATACTCCCCAATTCCAATTGGTGCTTTAACGACTGGGCTTACAGATTAAAATATGACAGTGATAGGTCATGATACTACATGTATAGTGGCTACTTTGAAGGGATCTTTACCTTGTTCACATTTGAGGCATCCTAATAGTTTGTTTCAATCTATTTTTGTCAGGCAACATTCTTTAATTCTCGATCCTCTGGATGAATAAAGTAGAAGTTCTTAATCTTCCCATTCTTCAGAAATCCTCCCATCCAGAATTCCTTGCGTTCCTCTATGGCTTTGCCTTCCCAATAGGTCACTCCACCCGCCGTCCTCGTCCTTCCCGAGGCTTGTGCTTCGTTGTAAGCAGTCAGGCAGAACGTTTTGAGTTTGTCTTCTGGCCAGAGTTCTGGATCGTAGACAGTTTTCAAGTACGGCTCGAATTGGAACAAAATCCCACGCCTTGGACATTCACTTTTTTCACCCTGGGCACTTGCTTTGGACTTGCTCTGTCGTTCAGTTTTCTTACCGTGAGCATTTGATTGCCGTCTGCTCGGACGCTCACTCTGGGCGCTCGATTGCTTGTTGCAGTCACAGTTCGTACAGGAGACCATTTCCCAAACCTTGTCGTTATATGGAGCAATTCCTTGCGATTTATCCGAGTCCGGACGGTCGACATCGGGGCGGCACGTCACCAGAACGGTGTATACCCCCTTGGGCAGATTGTCTCCCGGTAGTTTCTTGACTGCCGCCACCACCAGCCCCCTAGACTGAGCTTTTAGCAAAACTTGGAGATCATGGCACCCAACCACTTTCTTATTCTTGGTTTTGAATGATTCATTGTGCTCGAAAGCCCCCGGCAAAAAATGATTTTGTATTGTTGCGTGCGCGGCCATGATGAAAAGACGCGTACTGTACAGTTGTCCAGACTTCCTCCTTTGGAAAATTCATTAATGGGCAGCATATATACTGTCCAGCTAACGCATCTTATGGTGAAGACAGGTATGTTCTTTTTTATGTTTCCGACACCCAGCATGTATAGCGATCGGTCCCTGGCACACCTGTCTGACGTCATGGGGGGTCGCTTAGCAACCTTAAGGGCACCAATAGCGTACATCGGCCTTATCATGTGACGTCTGGTGTACCTGATACTTTTGTTCGACGCACCCGTCGATCGTAGACAGGGCGGACATGTTTTTTTTTCTGGAGTAACCGTATTTCTGACGTTAGTATGAAGGTAATACGGCTGCCAACATGACTACACGTACCTGGGAACACTTGTTTACGTGTAAGTGGACTGTCGAAGGGCAGTTGGATATCACAGGGTTTCCTGAAGATATGCCCATGAGTTTGCAGTTCTACTTAACCTCCATAAGGCCAGAAAAATGGCCACGGGCTCTGAAGTTGATCCAGCAGGGGGAAGGGCACTGCTTCGCCAACGAAATTGGAATCTTGTTTCCGTTCGACTACGAGTCTTCCAGCAGCGAGGAAGACCAACCTAGCAGAGGACCGCTACCGGAAGATGAAGTCGAATTCTTCGCTGGGTACTTCCCAAAGGACAGAGTAAAGAAGAACGTGTTTCTTCAGATTGTTGAAAAGTGTTTGGACGAACGCAAGAAATCATTTTGCCCTTTGGACCGTGAAAATGAGTTTCTGGACTACGTACGAAGGGAAACGACACCCAAACGTGCCATGTATCAAGACTTACCGGAACCCGGAAGCACAGGTGAGATTGTCGTGTCTTTACCATAAGACGTATGTGCTTTCTATCATGTTCTCCATTCGATCGTTTATTTTTATCCTTGTCGTAGCCCCTAAAGGCCCTAGTACTTCCGACCCAGCTTTTATAGGAAGACTACACCAGAAAGTTTGCAAATCTACCCCTCAACATACGAACAGGTCGTGGGTATGATTTGATAAATGTAGACAGACCAATTGAAGTCTAGATAATGTGTTTTAGGCAAGCTTCGTGAATTCTTTTGGCAACTCGTTAATCACCCTCAAGCTTTTATAGAGATTCTTTATTGACACAACAAAAAGTACAGGGACTTTTGTATGGCCGTCTACAACTAAAGATCTAACAGAGGTATAGATCTAACAAGGTTAACTACATGTATGAATATCTTCATCCTACGTACGGAATACATGTATATGTACATGTATGTGGCAAATTACGTACAGAGTATATATCATCTTTATAGCCAATATCTTAATAGTTGGCGTAGACAAGCTCATCTCATGTCCATCTATGTCTGTTCTGCCACCTGTTTCCTCCATGACATAACTAATTTGAAAGCAGAATTGAAAACAGAACACCGTCGTCTAACCGTGATTTATTTTTGCATTTAGGAATAGAACGCACCACATCTGTGGATAGCCTGGCATTTCCGACGACCTCAAAACAGACCGGCATCGTTCATCCGTTCCTGGACACTTTGAACCTCGCCACTGACATCCCAGAGGAGGACACAAACTTCACAAACTGGGTGACAAACCACGACACCAAGCAGCTAGCGCTTAGCTATAGAATGGAGACAGGAAGACTGAAAAGTTTGGAGTTAAAACACGAGATAACTAAGCGCCAAGTGGAGAGCCAAAGACACATAGTGCAACATCTCCAGAAAGAAGTCACCCGTCTTACAAAGGAGCAGGAGACTGTACAGAAAGTACTTTTGGAGGACAAAGAGAAAAACAAAGAATTAACAGAAGCCAATGAAAGTATGGAAGCCATTATCAATGACCTTCTTGCACAAAAGACGAAACTGACAAACAAACTGGCCATAGTAGGGCATGAGGAACACGTGCCACACAAGAAAGCTTTAGACGAATCTGTACCCGAGGAAACTGTACCATCAACGCATTGCCAAATGGAGTCAGGTAAATGTAAAATGTATTTGTTTTTATATGTCATAGACTATGTATCTATCAATTTTGACGTTTTCTTCATGATCAGCTCCATGTTGTCTTTGCTTTGTGATTTGCTCCTTCATTTATTACTGATTTGGCAAAAGGGAAAGAACAAGAGTCACTCCGGATATGGATGAACCCCATTTGTTCAGTAGCAACAAAGAGAGGTCTTGCTTTCTTAGCTGTTACATTTTTGAAAATTCGTTGTTTAAAACATTAGCCAACCTCTGGCTCCTGTGGTAGCACCTCACTTCGTCATTTATATGGATGACTTTTTTTCCAATTTGTAACTTCTCTTTTAGTCGCCATTAATTTCCATTATCACCATCAAATCCGATGCTCATTGTTTTTCAGTATGGCAGGCCTAATACAATCAATCAAAAGCCATCAAAAGTAAAGCCAGTAGGTGCTGTGATTGAGTCATTGTTGCTAATCAGGCCTCTAGGTCATTCTATATAGTGAGGATACTTTTTCCATATACAGAAATGTCACATACAGCAATGGACCTTCATCAGCTGACAACATCCCGTTCCACGGCTGACACACACAAGGTCAGTAATTGTATTTAGACTTGTAAGTCTTCAGACTTGTAAGTCTTGCATCTTACAGTCAGTGTAATAGTTAAACAAAAATTGAACAAGGAAAATCTTAGATTTTATGCCTCCGGGTAGTTTAGTGTATTTCTTATATGTTATTTCTTATGTGTAGTTGATTTTATTGAATTTAATGTGTTAGATTTAGCATTCCAGACCTGGATCTAGACCTATTAGCCGAGCGATTTGAGAGTTGGATTTTGATGCTGGTGCTCGAGAGGTCGTGGGTTCGAACCCCGGCCCGGGACCAGGGGTTTCTTTTTGTTTCTACTACTCGCGTCTGTCTTTTACACAAGGGTTTACAATTTGTGTGGGTTTAATGTAAATAATGTATGTACATTTTATTCATATATGCATTAATCTTGCATATATTTATGAAGCATATTTGCATATATGGGAAGATACCATGCTCCCGTAACAGCGCGCACGGAAGCAACTTTTCTTTGTTTAAAGATATGCATAGGCAAAAGTACCAAAGTAACGGGTTCCTTTCTCAGCACTAGGTGAACAGAAGTTTGCATAGCCACATTTAGTGAAAATATGCACAATTCAAAGAACTTTTTAATTACATTCGTTCAACCCGGAAGTGTGTACACCCCTGTTAGACGCCTAGAAGGCCCTAGACAATCGACGACACGAGCCGCGGCCGTGAAACCTTCGGCGTGACGGTCCGGTGCTCTCTATAAATGTTTCCAGCCTGAAAATAATGTTCCCGAGCAGGTCGAGGTCTGTCCTGACGATGTCCCGTACTTAACCATACACTACTTCACTACCGCACCTATCATATTATGTAAAGGAATGGTGATCTCACGCTTACCCTCCAACCCTACGATTGTAACCAGTAACATAGCAGCGCCTTGTTGACAACAAATACCTCCTTCATCAACACCGAGCACCCCTGTTTGCGAAGCGTACAAACAAAGATGGATCGAACCGATAACACCATAAACACACCAAAGGTCAACCCGCACGACCATTTTCAGACTCAGAAGGGGTGTCCGGCAAACGCAAAAAAACAATTAATTTTTACGCCCAAAAACACATATACAAAAAAAAACGTGCACCATCTACAGCCCAATAACAAAACATATGCGAACACCCAATTACATGCGTCCACCATAACGCGAGATACAAATGCGATCACTATCCTTTCTTAAAATTTTACGTGGAACAGACCGTCAATACTTAATACACGCCAAAACTCATGGTTACAGGGGTGCCTGTCTAAACACATCGTTTTCACGCCCGAAAATACAAATACTATAAAAGCAAAACGACGTGCACCATCTATAAAAGAAACAGCAGAACGTATACCGAGTAAAAAAAAAACAACCGTATACCCGAACGCGACAAACAGCTGCGTACATAAAATACCTTCATCTCTCACAATACCTCTACGCGGAAGGATATCTCCTTCTCCGGAGGTAATTAAGATGTTTATACAACACGTATTTTACGTTCATTTGGTGTTATTAAAATATACTTGCATATTAAACATGTAAAGCAAATGTACATGTGTTCATGCATGAAGTCAGTTGTTTAACTAGGCCAAAGTAAAGGTCTCTGCTGGAGGTTTAGAAAATATAAACTTTGAAAACAACTTTGTTCCTGATCAAGATACCCCCCCCCCAAAATGACGTCAAATCAATGAAACATTAGTATAGACATTTTCTGTGCATACTTAAGTTGGCAACTTAGTTTCATGCTAAGATAAACCATAAATCATCAAATTTTCTGCTATATGAATGACTAGTTTGTTTGATTATAATAACATGTTTACAATACTGAATGGAACAACATATTTAACAAACCGATGAACCATTATATGTTCAGGACATAGCAGATGTCAAAGAAAAGGGGGATGGAGATCCTGCTGTGCATGATGGGAAAAGATCTGCCAGCACTCAAGACCAGTCAAGGTGGGGGAAATTATTATTAAAAAAAAAAATTGATACCTCATCATAGACTTGTACATGTATCTTTTGTTTAGAATTCTGTTATACATGTCTCAATATTTTAGAAAGTCCAGATCCATGGCACAACTGTGCACTTCAAAATCTACAAAGTGACCTGACTTTCAACATTATAAGTTAAAGAAGGATGGTTTGGCTATTACATTTGGCTATAACGTCTTTGATTTAATGATAGGTAAATCAATTTCTTTCAAACCTCGAGCATCCAGTTAGTTACATTAAATAGTTTCTACTACATCTAACTACTACATCCTACTACTATCTAAAGGCTTGTATTTTCAATGTAGTGGTGGAGAGAAATTAACCTCTTGATATGCAGTGAGAAGTATCCGAGGCTCCTTGATAGTATTAAAAGTGATACAATTAATTAGTATTGCTGATGAATTTTCCTTTGCCATACAGGACAACATCAGTACCTGCAGATAGAAACATGACAAGCTTGCCAGAGGATCTGAGGGTTGTGGCAATGCGTCTCACTACAGCAGCTGGCCAGGAGAGAGGTGCACTGAAAGGTGGTACAGCACACAAGGAGGGTGAAGCATTGATAAGTCTTGCAGACAGGCATCTTGAGAAAGGAAAGGTCAGTAAAGATTCAACAGAGTTTGACAAGGCTGCCGGCCTGTATGCTGCTGCCCTGCTCCAATGCACAGATCCAGATATTGGAGAGACAACAGAGCATCCAATCGGCTTCACAGAGAAAGCAGACTATGACAGTACTGCTGAGGGCAATGTGTTAAGGGTTGCAAAGATTTGTTTCAAAGTAGACAGGGGCAGATCTGTCTGGGGGGGTTACGCTGTTGAGGAGGAGTACAGAAAGACATTAGTAACAGCTATCACAAAAGGCGACACATTGTTGGAACAAGAGGTTCTGAAATCTCTGGGAGATCGGCACCTTGAAAAAGGCAAAGCAATGCTTGATGTATCACAGTTGTCCAAAGCAGCTGCCTTGTACAACAAGGCACTGACTAGGTGTGAGGGGTCAGACGGGAAACAGACGCTACTTCATCGCATCAGGTACACAGAGAAGCTGGAGGAATACATCAAACAGGTGAGATACCTACTGGCAATTGGGTTTTGCTTCATTCAAAAGCAAAGTAGGTTTTTAAGAATTGAGAATCTGAGATACATACTTTTTTATGTAGCAAACAAATAAGTAACCAAAATGTTTGTATGACAATGATCACAGTAAAACAAAGGTCTATACATGTATAAAGGTTACTCATCAAGGAGTTAAACATAATGCAGACCTTGATAAATCTGTACATCTTGTGTCAATCCAGATGATCCACATTTATCATCTTCATTTACACTATACACAAAAATACAATCACTCATAAAACCTAAAAGTTTAGGAACAGGTAGTTACAATCAGCATTTTCTGCATCACAGGTCAAACATAAGTTAGAGTATATTTCTTATAATTCTTAATTATTTAGTGGTAAAAGACTTGCAAAATATGAAAAATCATCATCATCATCATCACAGCTGATGAATATCAAAATACTCTAATGTTATGTCTTCCATGTTTTACAACAGAAGAAAAGACGATCTGCTATGAAGAGAAAGGAATTCATCACCAGACAAGTAGAGATCAATGAACGGCTAAGGTAAGAAAAATTGATATGATCTGTATATCACAGGGCGGGGGAAGTATAGGTCCTGTTACTCCTGGAGTTATAAGTGTAACTGTCTCCTGCACTCATGTAGTCTTGGTGCCTAAAGTATGTAACTTTTCTCCATATCCAAACTCCCAGGAACATTGTACTGTCCCATATATACCTTCCTTTCAGTTTCAGTATAAAGTGAAAAAGTATTGATTTTACTTTGCATATTTTATTATTGGTCATCATGGGTGTAGCATTCACCTCAATAATTGAAAATGGGGCAAAGGAATGGTTTGAACTTTGTCTATACATTCTACCATTAAAAGCTAATCATGCCCAGTAATGACCAGTATGTTATATATAATTTATACAGTCTACAATATACATGTATATTTCACATATGATAATTTTACATATTATGTAAAATATTTTTCAGACGGAACCGATTGCAAGAACATCTTAGACAACTACAGAAGCCTGCTTTTGACTTAGCAGAGGAATACTTTTCAGATACCGGTATGTTGAAGTCAGTACAAACACCAGTTATGTTATCAAATGAAAATAAAGAATTAAAAAAAAAGAGAAAGGCCACAGGCTTGGCTTGCCTTCATTGACTGCTTTTCCTCAAATCTGACAATAAATATAATCATATTTTAGTATAAGGAGGGGAAGACCTGGAAAACAGTGACTGTGTAATGAAGCATTATTCCTTCGTAATGCTCGAAAATATTCCTGACAACAATCAATTCAACCCAGACCATGTCATAAACATCAATTTGTACAATTTTCTTCAATTATTGCCATGGCATGTACTCTCAGACCCCACAGTGAAACAATACCAGAGAGATGAGAAGCCTGTACGCACGTTGGCTGATGTAAATAAAGAAAGAATAAAGCAGGCAGGAGATGGGAGAAACACAGAAGCATTCCATATGACAAGGTAAGGGTAACGTGTCTAAAGTCAGTTGAAATAATTGCCACCTCGCAAAATATCTTTTGCTAGATGACAATTAAATCACTTCAATGTATCAGTGTATTATCATGATGATTATTACATAACAGCAAGCATATAGAAGAATGTCGAAGATGAAGAAGCAAGCATAATATCTATTAAGTACTGGAATAAATGTAATTTGTACTAAATCAAGTCTCATCAAAATAACCCAATGCCCTACTTCTGATTTCAGGCAGTACAGTGACCACTTTAAAAAAGGTGAATCATCGCTCGCAAGGGCAGACCTGGACTCAGCAGAGCAGCATTTTGCAGCTGTACTTAAGACAGTGCATGTAAGAGGTAAGACAAAGCTCAGAAAACTTTAAATGGAATTACATTGAAATTTGAAAAAATAATACATCTACCTGCATTTTTGAATCTATTAACTTTCAAATCCATGCACATTGTACTTTCTTAACCATGTACATTGTACTTTTTTAAAGTGAAATGAATCATAAAAGTTAGTCTTAGCTACATTGAGAATCATTTCCCCTTTTGCAACAATGTACAACTCAAGATCTAGACTGAATGGACATACATGTATGTACCAATGCCAATGAGGATAGCTTGTTCAGTCGTATGTAACTAGTACACATTATATATTAGCTAGTTGTTCATGATGGTAGAAATTTTAACCGGTTATTTGTGACTAGATCCCACAGCCCAGCAGTACCAGAGAGAGGTGGAGCCCCTGTGCAAGTTGGGGGATGTCTACAGTAAACGTGGTCAGCAGACAGGAGAAGGCGGAGACTTTGTCAAAGCAGCAGCACTCTACAATGCAGCAATAGCCAGGTCAGAGGATCATGTCCTCAGTGGTAACATAGGAGCAGGTATTAGAGAAGTAGAGAAGTCATTTATCAAATGTGTCTTAGGTGTTGGCTTAGGTTTCAATGTGAACCAAGATAACACAGAAAGACATAAGAAACAGCTGAAGGAGATGCGGGACCAGATCAAGCTCGAGATGGAAACCATTGACCAGCAGCTGGATCCCTATGTACATGATGAAGATGACCCATGTGTCAGAGAGATAGAGGCAAAACGAGCTCAGGCTGTCAGGCTGTTGGTTGAGAAAATTACACAACAAAGGAAGGAGTTCATCAGCCTGCTTGTAGAAGAATGTTTTGGGTTAATGGGTCCTCCTCCCTGTAAGTATGCCCTGATAGGTTTGGCCACAGAGCTGGTCACTCCATACTCAGACCTGGAGTTTGCCATCTTGGTAGAGAAAGAAAGTGAAGAATGTGTTGCATATTTCCGTAACCTCACCCACTATCTACACCTCAAGGTGGTCAACCTGGGAGAAACCATTCTCCCAGCACTGGGAATAAGAAGCCTGAATGACTTCTCTTCTCAAGACCCCCTTGATGACTGGTACTATGACTCTATCACACCGCATGGGTTTGCATTTGATGGCTCCATGCCAATGGCAAGCAAGACTCCCCTTGGTAGGCATGGATCAAAAACCAAACCACCTAATGAACTTATCTGTACCCCAGAAAACATGTGTTCAAAGTTACAAGATGATATCACATTACATTTAAAGAAGGGATATCACCTTGCCACAATCTTGAGAAACCCATGCCTCATAGCAGGAAACCAGAGTTTGATCGACACATACATGGGTACCACAGCAAAGATACTGCAAGCTGATGGAAGTAAAATGGCCCAGCAACTGACACAGGAAGCACTGAGGGAAACCAGTGAAAGCTACAATGATACGAGTACAATTACAGCAAGGTTGATTGATGTAAAGAAAGAACTGTATCGCTTCCCAACGGTAGCAATAGATTGCTTGGCTCTGTCCTCAGGCATTGTACCTACCACAGTTTGGGAGACAATAGAAGAAATGGAAAAGCAACTAGTGATCAGTTCCAACAATGCACACCACTTGAAGGTGCTTACCAGTATCTCAGCAGAGCTTAGGCTTAGAACCCACCTTGCAAATGGTGGACAGAAGGAAAACCTGTCATATTTGGTCTCAATCGAATCCCTACAGATGATTCCTGTCCATGATGAAGTACCTTCAAATGCATTGAATACAGTTTTCCACCTACCAAATGAAAAGCAGCTTTTTAGGTACTATCAAACAGCAGTTCCCCTAAAAAGTTTCTTGTATCAACGGTCAGGAGAGAGGCCAGTTCTAACTGCATGTGTTGATCATGATTTGTATGACAATTCTCCAAGAGTGCAAGGAATTATATACACTGAGTTATGTAAATACAGTCTAGCTATCAGCTCTTATGCTGAGGCCCTAAAGAAAGTTGAGACTAGCACTAATGAGAAAATGACCCTGTTAAGAAATCTTGGGGATGCTTGTCTCAGTGTGGGTGATTACCCAAAGGCGATCAGCTACAATGAACATGCACTGGAGATGTACAGGAGTATCCATGGTGAGAGTACAGCTCACCTTGACATTGCAATGTCCCTCAATGAGTTGGGGAAAGCCTGGAGTAACCTAGGTGATCAGAGGAAAGCAATCAGATACTTTGAACAGGCACTTCAGATGAAGATGAGTATCTATGGTCAGACTAAAGCACATCCTGATATTGCCATGTCACTCAACAACCTGGGACATGCGTGGTACAATCTGGGTGACATCAGAAAAGCAATCAGCTACAATGAACAGGCAATTCAAATGTACAAGGTAATCTATGGTACAAAACATCCTGAAATTGCAAAATTACTCAACCAGCTGGGGCAAGCCTTGGATCGCCTGGGTGATTATCAAAGAGCAATAAGTTACCACAACGAGGCCCTACAGATGTATATGAGTATTTATGATCTGAATACAGCACATCCTCATATTGCAGCAGTGCTCGTTTGCATGGGACGAGTTTGCCTCCATTTGGGGGATTACAGGAAAGCAATTAGCTACTACCAGCAGTCACTGCAAATGTACAAAAGTATCTATGGTCCAAATGTAGCACATCCTGATATTGCAAGACTACTCCACAATCTGGGGCAAGCCTGGGGCTACCTTGATCATCACACAAAAGCAATCAACTACCTTGAGCAGGCACTACAGATGTACAGGAGTATCTATGGTCAAACTAAAGCACATCCTGACATTGCCACGTCACTTGAAAACCTGGGGGGAGCTTGGTATGATCTGGGTGACTACAGAAAAGCTATCAGCTACATTGAACAGTCACTAGTGATGAGAAGAATTATCTATGGTGTGAATAAAGCACATCCTGACATTGCTATGTCACTCAACAACCTGGGGTCAACCTGGCTAAGCCTTGGTGATTACAGGAAAGCAATCAGCTGCTATGAACAGGCACTTCACATGCACATGGTCATCTTCGGTCATGATGCAGAACATCCACACATTACCATTTCACTCCATAACATGGGAATGGCCTGGCTACGTCTTGGTGATTACAACAAAGCAATCACGTACTTTGAACAAACGTTACAGATGTTAAAAAGTATTTATGGTCAAACTACAGCCCATCCTGACATTTCCAGGTTGCTCAACAATCTGGGAAAAGCTTGGTTCCACTTGGGTGATCACAGAAAATCGCTCAGCTATCATGAAGAGGCACTTAAGTTGTATTGGAGTACCTATGTATGACCTGGCATCATAACACTGTCATGGCAATCTTGAGAGGATAATACTGAACACTTCTCAGGTACCATGAAGAGTCACTGTTAAAATGGCCATGTCTGCAATATCTCCTTGAGGTTCGTTTTGCCTAAAATTACCTGGACTTTGTCCTACACATTTAATAAATTGGTCAAAAGCCTTTCTGGCCAACAGGGAGCAGACAGTAGTGGTGGAAGGGAAGGTTTCAGCTTCAGATACTTCAGAGTAGCGTTGGGGGTTCCACAAGGAACTATCCTGGGACAATTACTCTTCCTTGTGTACAAAAATGACCTTAGGCTACCAGATCAGCTTGATTGAAATGCGACATTATTAAATTTGCCGATGACTGTTTTAAAGTCTTGTCTACCAAGAATAATTTTTACAAAAAGATCAGAACACCCTCGAAAAATGGCAAAGTAAGTGGCTCATGCAACTTAATCCCCAAAAATACTATGTTAACAAGCAAAGAAACAAAATACCAGTTTTGTGGTCAGGCAACAATAAAATTAGCCATCCTTAACTGGGCTTAACATTGACAAGCCTTACATTGACAAGCAGCGTGAAGTGGGGGATGTTGACAATATTACTATATAATAATCAAAAGGTTATCAGTAAACACTCAATTTGGGAGTAACCAAACAAAATCTATGGGCATGTCCAACAAGGGTAAAATCACTTGCATATGTGTCACTTGTAAGACCAAACCTTGAATATGCTGCGACATTATGGGATTCATATATCATACAAAGACAGATAAACTGGAAAGGGTACAGATCCAAGCCACAAGATTCTGTAGTGTACAGAATTTTCTTCTTACACAACCAGTAAGTTTTCACTTACGTTTCGATGTCCATGACACCTTGTTTGTATGGACAAGTATGAAAGGGTGCAGTTTCACAGAAAAAAAAAAAAAAAAAAACCTACACTGGAATGCAGAAGAAAAATGTCCAGACTACGGACAATGGACAATGGACATTGTGTTCAAAATTACGTATAAACTGATGGACGTACCAAATACGAAGTACCTAATACCAGTACAGAAAAGAATATTGTCATGCCTTCAAGTATCAGAGATATCAACCAAGGATTGCGGTGTTGATTGTAGAGTGGAACTCGCTGTCAATAAAAGTACACTACGGGTATCATCACTAGATAGTTGTAAACAACATTTAAAGTTACATATGCAAAGGTTAAGTGTAACAGCTAGTTCGGTGTAATATAGCCGACCCGTGTACATGTAGCATGCCTGCGAAGCCAAGGGCATTTATACATGTATACCAAGGCTATACAGATACAGAAACTATCAGAAGGCTCCCAGCAACAGGCTTGTTATGGTTTCTACTCCAAATCCATTTGAAAACCTTTGCTATGATAGTATGAAAGTCAGAAGTGTCAATGCACAGAATATTGCAAAACATGTATATTATACAATCATTATGTATATCATGTCATACATCTATTTGACTGATTAATGTTCAAGGGCAGCAGTAACATATCAATCCTTTTACTGACATGTAACACGAACAGTGTTATATACAGTGTATACAGTGTACAATAATTTTAATGGCAAAGTTTGTAGAAACTTTGATCAAATTGCATGATTATAACTGTCTATTGTACAATAAATGTGTCTTTCAAGCTACATGTACAAGCATCTAAAGCTCTTTTCTAGTTCCTGAAGCACATTAGTCCTTGAAAGTCAAACCTGTCCTGAGGCTATATATTGTGTTTATTAAGTGTAAATAAGGGGCATTGTAACTTGTTCCTGTTGCTATATATATATATGGGGACTTATGACCTTTGCTCCCTCAAGGTTCCTTACAGTCAAAACAACTGACACACTGTATGCTGATTCTGCACAACCACACATGTACACAATCATGTAACTGAGTGTCTATTTTCAAAACTGTGGTCTACAATATTGCCTCCTGTGACAGCAATTATCTTAACCTACAGAATATCACCATCATTGTACTGTAGTAGTGTTGTGTATTTAGCTGTAACGTTACTTTTGAAAGGGTAATGGTCCTTAATCGTTGAGGCATTTTTAAGTCTAGTTCTCAGGAAGATTAATGGGGCTTGAACGAGAAACTGATAGTACAGATTGAAGTCGATAAAGCATAAAAATCAGTCATATAAGGAGTTTTTATGATTGGAAAAACATTAAATTTTACTGTATTATTATTATGTGGAATGGACCTTTAATAAAATTATTAGCCAAGCCATATTTCTTGCAATGTCTTCCTTAAATCAGTAGTAGTTTCTCTCAGTTTATCTACAGCATTTTACATTACAGTTATTGTATTCATTGTTTTATACAATGTTGAGTATGCAACTTAACAAATGGTAGTATTTTCAAATCAAGTTTGTCCTACGTTTACATTCACCAACTTTTGTAATAAAAAAAATAACACAGTACCTTGACGAGTAGAACTGCATAGTTCCTATGCAGGCCAATAGGTTTCTACTGTATACATGTATCTGCCAAGTGTTGGTCACTTTGAAAACCCTCTCTTTTACATTGGCAGGTAAGGTACAATGTAGTGGAAGTAGTACAATAAAATAGCTCATATACATTTTATATTTGACAATATAGAATGTTCAATAACTTAAGATTTTGTCAAATAGATAAGTACATGTACTGGTATTAGAATTTCATAGCTATTCAAAGACCTTAAAGTTTATCTTGCTCTCTATCTATGGGTTTCTTACACACAGGACAGCCTGCTAACTGTAGCAGACATGTTTCACAGCTGTTGTAATGTCCGCAGGGCTGGATCAGGTGGGACCTTTTGGTGTGACACATCGAGCACACATAACACTGATTCTGTGCAAACCGACGTAACAAAACAATAGGTTACAAAATCAGCTCCTCGTATTGACAGCATTGCTAAGATGCTCTGTTGCGTATCTGACAATTAGTATAACTACATGTGACTTTACAAAAACCTTTTAAATTGGAATCCAATTGAGTTAAATTTCATATGAAGATCAAACTTTCAACATCACACATTCATTTATCAAGATCAAATATTTGTTGTTTGTAATTAAGCCTCCAGCTGGAAGAGTGACTGACTTTGACTACCTTTTCTGCAGCTCTCCCCTGTAGTGTTGTACCTTGTCCACCAGTACATGGTGCTGGGATACCAGGGTGTGGGGGAAGTTAGCATTTTCCCTCTCCAGGGTGCCCAGTCTGGCATTCCTGTGGTCCAGGGTGTGTCTGTATATGACTACATCTTCCTCCAGCTTACGAACATGGAAGTCTTTCTTTTCAAACTTAACCTAGAAGGGATTAAGCCATGCCATTATTCTAAAAGTCTGCTGTTTTTAAAATGTAATCTTTACCAAGATGAACTGCATTGTATCAAAGTGCTGTTTTGCAATAATAAAGACATTTGGCTGTACATGGAATGGCATGGGAACTATCTCTCTCCCGAAGCTATAGCATTGACTTTGTTGACAGTCATGCATCATGAAACTAACAATTCTATAGTATGGTAATATTTTTTATTAGTCATTACATGTACATTTACGAGTAATATACCATAAATATGGAACAAACAATATAAAAGGTTGTGCAGTAGGTACAGCATGCACTCTATAACTAACCTTGAACTGTGCCTTGAGTTTCTTGACTTCTGCCTGAAACATCTTTCAACCTGGTGTAGGCATCATGGTAGCTGATCTCCTTGTTCATGAATCCCTTCCTGCCGGAGATAGTTTGGTGGTGAGTTTGTTCAGTTCTGTCTTGTTCCTCTCAGCCACCTGTTTTACTTGTTACTGAAAAACAAACAGATTCAATATAATTCATATCACCTTCTTTCTGAAGTCTTCACAGAGCCCTAGAATGTCTGCACAGTTCTCCAAGTTCACTTCACAGTACAGAAATTCAGCACACATGTCTAACACTTCTGGCACTTGAAGAAAGTTGGCAGTCACCATGACATCTTGTACAGTCTCAAGACACAGCTCAAGCTCAGTGGTATAGATAAAGTGCAGGATTTTTGCAAAACTGTCTGAAGAAATTCCTTGTAGTTTGATCATGTCATCTTGACTGTCCTAGGAATAGAAGTATGGGCAACAACATGCAAGTACGGCGCAGTCTGAGAAAAGTGTCTTCCCCTCCACGCAAACGGCTACGTCACAGAACCTCTGAAATGTCTGGAAGATGTAGACGTTTGGGTAAAAGACTTCCTGCAACATCTTAGACGATGGAACTTCTTCTGGTTCAAACTTGGCACCACCACCGGAGTACAGTTGTTTAGTGTCCACTGGCGATGTCCGTGGTGCTGAAATGGTACATGTACGACTATCTTAGCTTGGCATGGCGCCCCTAAGCCACTCCGAACCTCCGTAGAGAGCTCAGACACGGCCGGAGTGCAGCGATTGAGCGCTCACTGGTCATGTCCTTGGTGCTGAAATTGGGGTCCCTAACCCATACTGTACATGTATATACATTATACGGCCTGTCGGACACTTTTTCATTCCAAACAGCATGTGTGTGTGAAGCATCGGAGCCTGTCCGAGCTTGGCGCGTCTTGCCCTTGCCGCCCCAAGCCTCCGTAGAGCGCTCATCCTCCTCGGGAGTACAGAGATTGAGCGCTTACTGGTGATGTCCTTGGTGCTGAAATCGGGATCACTAGCTAGGTAGTCTCGTGCCCAGAGTACCTACTGAGAAGCTGTACACAAGTCGTACGGAGTCCTGGGTACGAGATTGCAACGTCCCGGTGTTGAGCCAAATCCTTGAGCTGCCAAATACGTGAGAGGCCAGGTGTTTAGGGCTAGGGTTAGGGTTAGGGTTAGGGTTGGTATCAGAGTTAGGGTTAGGGTTAGAATTATTGTTCAGGGCTAGGGTTAGACTTACAATTGGGGTTAGGTTAGGTTCAGTCTCTCACGGGTATATTGGAAACCCCCAAGTAGTGTCGGAGTCATGTATTTGGCAGGATCATGTATCTGGCTTGACACCGGCAGGGACTCTCTCTTCAGGTCCGCGAACATGAGGTTCCGGGTCGGAGTTTAAATCTGACCAGAGTAAGTGCGCAGTAAGTCGCCGGAAACGTGACTTTGTATATTGTATGTTTTGGCCGCGATATTCCTGATATCTTAATATTTGTGTACATATCTTTGTATTTTTTGAAAAGCCTGTTAGTTGTAGCCTTAGAGGTGGCGTAATGTTGGTGGTCCAGCGAAGACTTCCTGGTATTAGTCCGCGCGGATGGTTATGTGGCCTTTTCGCCGGATTCCTGGGATGGTGCGTTCTATACGTGGGTTGTGGGTGTGTCCGGGCCATCGAAGATAGCGATAAACTTATCGCATCGATTTTAATTAGATTTAAATTTCGGAAACATTAGGTACTGAGCTTCTTCGAGTACTAAGTCGTTACCCTGAGAAAGTTCTTTTTTTCCGTGCAGCCAAGGTAAAAAATGACGAAAAAAAGAACCCCTTACTTGAAAATGTCTTTTTCTAGGCCTGATTCACCGCTAAATGAATTGGGCGCACAAAATATCAATCAATTGTATTGACAAGCGGCACAGCACCCCTTTCAACCAGAAGAGTGGAAAATTCCCATCTGCGTTTATTACAGAAATGACAGCCCTTCCGGCTGAGGGTGTCAATTTGCTACGAATACGGAAAGAAACTCCGGTCCGAGACCATGACCGACGCCGAGCATCTCATGGTATGCCGAGAAGGGCCTCACGTCATCACTGCAGGCCGTTCGAATGGACCTATCACATTATTACGTCACAGTTTGTTTACCGCAATGAATGCCGGTCAATCGACGTTTATATTGTACAGGGGTGCGTAGCGCGGTGTGTGTTTGTGTAGCGTTAGCCTTGATATAAGGCTTTTAATACAGTATTACTTTCCCCTAAGGTCACAACTTAATCACCCATTACGGCATGTAATGCTGAATCAACAAAACTAGACGCAGCAAAAATCAAACATGCCTGACTTTGAAAACTTTGAAATGATCTTTATTCTTTAACTGACCGTTCTAGAATGTTCTTTAGAACAGGTAAACAAACTGTGACGTAATGATGTGATAGTCCATTCTGTTCGACCCGCTGGCCGCTCAACCCGCGCTCGTCATGACGTCAATGGCGCGAGACGGTCCGTTTGTGGACACCTCATTTGCTTGCAAAACCAAGGAGATACACAGAACACCACAGTGTACAGTCTCCTTTTGTCCCTGTCAAAAACAGTACTCTACTGATACGGTTTATTTCTTATGTGTAATGATCTTTTTATCTGTATAAAAAATTATATGTGTTGATTTTATAAGTCCCTTTTAAACCTCCTTGGTGAAACCAGCAGCGATAAGCAATCACTTAGTTTGTCTATCCCTCCACTTTCTTATGGAGAAGGTAAATAAAGAAACAAAATGCCGCTTTACATGAAACGGAGAAGATACTAGTACTGAAAAGACGGCACATCATTGTGTTGTCACTAGACGGCGTCATCGTGTAATGTAAGATGGAGGCAGAAACTACGAATATGTACACCAAACGGGTACTTTTCTTTTGTTGGTGCCACACTAATAAGGATCGTTTGATAACAAAAGAGACAGTATGGTGGGTAGCACTTGATACCTATCACATCAAATTATAGCTACGTCATCAAGATATTTCCGTATATTCTGTCACTAAAAAAGGCTAAAGTTTGTTAGATATCATCAAAATTTGGAAATGACTACCATCTAAGTGTCACGACAAACTTACATGGAACCTTGGACAGGTTTACTTGCAGGGGGTGTACAAAATCATTTTCATCAGGACCTGTTGATTGGCACAAGTTAGCCAAAACCAGGAGGCACTTACAATTGCCGATCACTTGAACAGTAAATACTCAGTCTGGTATGCAATAATAGCGTCGCCAAGAAACTGAACAAACAAATCCAGTCTCCACCAGGCCTTACTATACAGGGGTACGGATCGTATAACTCGGCAAAAAGGGGAGTCAGGGTTGATTTCCCCGTCCGAAGAACGAATGAACTCTGTGGTGGCTAAACTCTTCAGGCCAGTTCTTCTCCATATTCGACTAAATTTTACTGTTTTTTTAACTGTCCTGCACTGCATCTTTACATGACAGGCTATCTCGCATATGAAAATAATTTAAGATATCACCAAGTAAGATATTTGTAACAATTTAAGACGTATACGTGGACGAGACACTTGATGTCATTGATGTTGAGACGATCGTGTAGATTTTGTACCCGATGATGTTGTCACTCTGTTGTCTGATATGTACCTGCCATTGAATTTAAAGCAGACACAAACACAACTGTGCCGTTGGCTAAATACTGGGCATAATATATAGGCGTGTCAATTTACCCTGCATGTTTGGTCTTTGCAAGTGTGAAAGGTAGTTTATGCTTGAATTGGGGACAATACGGGTGGACACAAAGCAGACGCCAAACAGCTTGTAACAGAACACCAAACGGGCCTCCAGGCGAGGAAGATGACCTTGGTTTTACTCTGTGTTGTGTCACAACTTCTTGCGTTTTTACGGAATACTCCATTTTTTTCGGACTGATATTGATGTATATTTCCGGAGAAAAAATTCAGCTGATCTTCCTGATACCAAGTAAATGCGGGTCAGACCGATAACTTATCTATCTCTAGGAACTACTTATTACCTTAAGTGGTTATGTTTTTGTCGCGGATGAATATGAGAGGTAAAACGGTGACACAAAACACATACCTGAGAGTACGCTTTGTTAACATTTGGGGAAACATGGCATCATAGCAATTCTCATATGGCGACGCAAATTCATCCCCTATCGTGTGACTGCTTACACGGTTTTTCTTCATGCTGGATAAATTATGTTAGGTTACACTGCATAGAATTAAGCCCACACGAGAAGTGTGGACACTTCAAATGGGGTCTCTCAGCTAGTTTGAGAAGCTAGTGCTTAAAGGCGCCTAAGCTGAATCATACCACTGATCTAACATGTCCATTAGTGGTGTCCTTAAACTGCTAATGCATATCACATCATGGGTACATTGCATTTCAAGCAGAAAGTGGTGGTATATACAAGGATAACAATTTTGGTATCTTATGTTTTTAGGAAGACCTTGTAACTTTGTAGTGTACTAGCTTGCGTTTGACTAAATAATAACATACTTAAATTCTACAGTCATTGAGTGACTTTGACATATGTGTTTAATTACTTTATAATCCTTCATCTGTTCTAATTTGGGCAGGCCTGTGTGATCTCACAATTTAAGTGCAGATAAGACTCCGGGAAAAATAGTGTGACATTCACACAAACAAACAGATATTAGTCTAGACATTTGTTCAAAATATTTTTATTGAAAATTTCAAACCATCAAGCAAGATAAGTCCATTGAACCTCTAATAGGTACACACGTTTCCTATTTGAGCTTTAGTCACCACTGAGCACGTTGTTCTCACGGTCCATGTCAGCTTCAACCAGCAATCTTCTCTTTTGAACCCTACAGCACTTCCGTACAAGATCCCAGGAAAAAGACATGTGAGTGTTCGCATAGTGACGTCTGATACGCCAGACCTGTTAATCTTGTATTATATTTGATTCCCTTGATATCATCCAAAGCACACGTTTGTTCAATCCAGCATATTCAAGTCTGCTATAAGGTTCTGCAAAGTCCGAGTGTCCTCCACGTATTAATTCGGCCACCCACGATTCTCTGGATGAATAAAGAAGAATGACTGCATCTCCCCATTCTCTACATATCCTGCCATCCAGTATTTATTGGCGCCTTCTGCAAATTTGCCTTCCCAGTATGTCCTAGTACCTTTCGGCTTGAACCTATTATACTTCCGAGCGTCATTATACGCCATCCGACAGCGCGAGGCGAGACGATCGTCAGTCCATACATTTGGATCGAAGACAGTTTTCAACTGTGGTGCAAACTTGAACAGAATCCCGAGTCTTTTACACGTCGGACTCCGGATAGGCGCTTCACCACCACAGCAGTTGGTACTAGTAAACATACAGCGGGCCATTTTCCATGTATCTCCGGAATACGGTGCGATTTGTTGGTGTACATTCTTTGAGTCTGGATTGGGTACATCTTGGCGACACGTCACCCGAACGGCGTAGACTCCCTCGGGAAGGCCGTCTCCAGGTAGTTTGGTGACTGCAGCCACAACTAAACCCCTGGACTGAGCGCTCAAAAGAGAGTGGAGGTTGTGACAGCCTTGCACCCATTTCTTCTTAGTTATGAATTCGCGATTGTGATCTAAAGCACGGCCGAGACCAACGTTGGGATCTTGTGCCACAGCCATATTGCAAAAAGTGCTAATACCCTCTTCCAACTCAAGGGAAAATTCATTTTTAAGACAGTCAACTTACTCGTGACCACATATTAAAACAGAGTTGTTCAGTTGATGGCCCTGCCACCTACCATATGTAACGATTAGTCCCGGAACACCTTTTTGAAGACGTCACAGAAGGTCACTTAGCAACCTCAGGTGAGGCACCGGCCATTGTGTAATGGGCCTACCCACGGTGCGTGTGCGTGTGCATGTAGTAGTCCGCCGGACATACCAGTTAAGAGTCGAACATAACATCTCTGCTTAAACATGGCTACAACCTCCTGGGCACAGCAGTTTACCTGTAAATGGGTCGACGATGGGAGGCTGGACATGTCTGGGTTTCCTGAGGACGCGCCAGCGTGCCTGACGTTGTACCTAACCTCCATTAGGTCAGAAGAATGGAACGCGGTTCTGGAAATGATAGAAAATGGCGAAGGGCACTGCTCTGCTAATGAAACCGGAATTTTGTTTTCAGAGGATTATGAATCATCCAGCGAATCGAGTAGTGAAGAGGAAGAAGAGCAAGGCCCGCTTCCGGAAGATGAAGTTGCATTTTTTGCGGGATGCTTCCCGAAAGACCGAGTGAAGAAGACTGTGTTCCTTGGCATTATGGAGACATGTTTGGAAGAACGAAGGAAGCAATGTACTACATGTAAATGTCTCGATTTAGACTGTGAAAAACAGTTCCTGGATTACGTGCACAGAGAAACGAAGTCCAAGGGTGCCACAGATCAAGAGATAACCTGCCAGGAAAGCAAGGGTAAGTTTGTGACATGTTATTACTTAGTCTTTCAACCAAAGCAATATCCTTCGGGTTTCTGCTACTTTTACACGTTTATCTTTACCATGCCCGTCTTTATTTTTGTCCTATCGGTGGGGCAGATTTCGAAAGACTACAAAATTGGCATAATCACGCATCTTTACTGCGGTTGTTTAACTTACATGAAACACCATTGACGATGCATGTACATGCATCTACTAACAAACACTTCGCACTCTTAACATCTAATGTTGCGTGGTGTACTTGGGGCATCATTTCACCAGCAGCGAGATTCTGTGGATTTTGTATCACATTATATTCGCCGATTCTCGCATCATACACGTTTACACCAACCTGAAATTAGCCCTCCTTTCGGTCGTCGATTCGCAGCCTTCGATTAAGCCTTCGATTCGACTTGGTAGGCATTATTTCGTAGAAGTCTTGGGCGCGGGAGCATTCTATTGTCCCAAATATGCAAATGAGCACGCATACGGTTTGTAAATAGACATTACACGTACGTATGTCAAACCAAACCACAACCTTTCAGACTCTATATTCATTTGATTAAAACATTCTCTAATTTTAAACAACGAAATGAGTTTTTATCATCTTTAAGTGGTCAATACTATCGAATTGAATGAATTAAATCAACGCACATAGATTCATCTTGAACCGCACCCGACATGTAACAAACAGACGCCTTCTTGCAAAGTAACGAAATAATTTTCAGTATTCAAATGGATTTTAACAATATTTTAGAGTTCCAGACCACCAAATAAAACTGATAAAACTAACGCATATTGCGTCGTTTTGACGTCATGACGCCATAGATTAAAGTAGACGGATTTTGGAGGATTGCAACAATAGTGTATGCATATATATTGAACGCCATGTTGCAAAGTCAAGGAATAATTTCTATTAACCAAATGTCTTTTAAACAGTCCCAAAAGGTCTACACCACAAGACTCGACTAATAAAACTAACGCACATTGCATCGTTTTGACGTCATGACGTACTAGTACGGTACCTAATTTAGGAACAACATTTTAGTTCTCAAATCAATTTTAGCAATCTTTTTGTTGTCCATACCATAAAATAAAACTGATAAAACTAACGCACATTGCGTCGTTTTGACGTCATGACGTCATTGATTCAACCAAACAGATTTGTAGGGCCTGAATCCCTGTTTATATGATATTCAACTGCTCGTAGCTAATTAACGAAATAATTTTAAGTTTTCAAATCAATTTATGAAATCTTTTATAGGTCCATATCATTGAATAAATCTGATAAATCTAACGCACATTGCGTCGTTTTGACGTCATGACGTCATAGATTAAACTATACGGATTTGTACGGCCAGAATTTCTGTTTATATAATGAAATTCAACTACTCGTACCTAATTAACGAAATAATTTTGTTCTCAAATCAATTTTAACAATCTTTTAGAGTTCCAGACCATCAAATAAAACTGATAAAACTAACGCATATTGCGTCGTTTTGACGTCATGACGTCATAGATTAAAGTAGACGGATTTTCGAGGATCACAACACTAGTGGATGCATAGATATTGAACGCCATGTTGCAAAGTCAAGGAATAATTTCTATGAACCAAATGTCTTTTAAACAGTCCCAAAAGGTCCACACCACAAGACTCGACTGATAAAACTAACGCACATTGCGTCGTTTTGACGTCATGACGTCATAGATTAAACCATACAGATTTGTAGGGCCTGAATCCATGTTTATATAATGATATTCAACTACTCGTAGCTAATTAATGAAATAATTTTTAAGTCTCAAATCAATTTAAACAATCTTTTAAAGGTCTATACCATCAAATAAAACTGATAAAACTAACGCACATTGCGTCGTTTTGAGGTCATGACGTCATTGATTCAACCATTCGGATTTGTAGGGCCTGAATCCATGTTTATATAATGATATTCAACTACTCGTAACTAATTAATGAAATAATTTTTAGTTTTCAAATCAATTCTAACAATCATTTGGAGGTCCATACCACTAAATAAAACTGATAAAACTAACATTGTGTCGTTTTGACGTCATGTCATACCGTCATGTCATGTCATGTCATGCAGAAAAATTCAATTATATATGACGCGTTGTAGCAATGTAACGAAATAATTTTCAGTATTCAAATGGTTTTTAACAATCTTTTAGAGGTCCATACCATCAAATACAACTAATAAAACCAACGCACATTGTGTCGTTTTGACGGCATGACGTCATAGATTAAACTATACAGATTTGTAGGACCGCAACCGCAGCCTATTTAATAATACATGTACTAGTATTAAACGCCTTGAAGCAAAGTAACGAAATAATTTTTAGTAATCAAATAACTTTTAACATGTCTTAAGTTATCTACACTTTCCGATTCAACAAATAAAACTAACGCACATTGCGAAGTTTCGACGTCATGACGTCATAGATCAAACAATACAGATTTGCAGGACCGCATTGTATTTAAATAATACTAGCATTTAACTCCTTCATGCAAAGTAAAGAAATAACTTTAAGTAACCGAATGGCTTGTATCAATCTCTTAGTGGTTTATACTATCTGATTCAATAAATAAATCTAACGCACATTGCGAAGTTTTGACGTCATGACGTCATAGATTAAGTAATAAAGATTTGCAGGGCCGTAACCGCGGTCTATTTTATTATGCTTAAGGCGTTGTAGCAAAGTAAGGAAATAATTTTCAGTAACCTAAATAACTTTTAACAATCATCAAGGAGTCCATTGTATCAGATGCAACCCAAAACACTAACGCACATCACGTTGTCTTGACGTTATGACGTCATAGATTGATTCAAGTATACATATTTGCAAGCCTACTGTAATCATACAGATTAAACGCCAAGTTGCAAAGTAACGAAATAATTTCTATGAACCAAATGTGGTTTAAAAATTCTCAAGAGGACCATACCAAAAGATCAACCTAACGCACATTGCGTCGTTTTGACGTCATGACGTCATAGATTCAACCATACAGATTTGTAGGGCCTGAATCCCTATTTTTATAATGATATTCAACTACTCGTAACTATTTTTTAGTTTTCAAATCATTTTAACACTCTTTTAGAGCTTCATACCACCAAAGAAAACTGATAAAAACTAACGCACATTGTGTCGTTTTGACGTCATGACGTCATAGATTCAACCGCACAGATTTTGAAACATCGCAACCCTAGTGAAATCATTCAGATATAAACATCCTGTAGTGAAATAATTTTCAAGAACCAAACGACTTTTAACGATTTTTAAGCGGTTCATGTTATAAGATTTGACTGAGAAAACTGACGCATGTTGCGTCGTTTTGACCTCATGACATAATACATGTTGCAGGATGTACAATTTGCAGGACCACAACCCCAGTGTATTTTATGACATTATACAACTTGTAGCAAATTAACTAAATAGTTTTCAGGTACCAAATGCCTTTCGACAAACCTTTAGTGGTCCATTTTATCAAATACTAATGATAAAGCTAACGCTCACTGCGAACCTTCGACATCATGACGTCATCGATTCAACAATACAGCTTTCCAGGACCGCAATCCTAGTGTAATAATAAAGATTATACTTTATGTAGAAAAGTAACGAAATAGATTTTAAGAACCAAATGACTTTTATGAAATTTTAAGTGAGCCATACTATTAGATTAGACTGACAAAAACTAACGCACATTACGAAGTTTAGACTTCATGACGTCATAAATTCAAGTATATATATTTTCAAGGATCGCAATTTGGTGATGAGGATTGAACGGCATGTAGCGAATTAACGAAACAATTTAATAATTAATAACCAAAGAACTTTTAACAATTCTTACGTGATCCATACTATCCAATTCGACTGTGAAAACTAACGCACATTGCGTCATCTTGACGTCATGACGTCATGATTTCAGAATACAGATTTCCAGAAACGCAACCACGGTTTATTACTTTCTAGCAAAGGAACGAAATACTTTTCAGTAACCATATGGCTTTGAACAAGTCTTAAGTACAATCAGATTCAACCGAAAAATCTGACGCACATTGCGAAGTTTGGATGGCCTGACGTCATACATTGAACAAGACAGATTTTCAAGGATCGCAACACTAGCGTAATCATTTATTATGTATACAGATTTTTAAGAATCACAACACTAGTGTATGCATAGGGATTAAAGTCCTTGTAGCAAAGGAACGGAATAATGTTCAAGAACCAACTTAAACAATTCAAGATCCATGCTATACGATTTGACTGATACGACTGATGACATCATATACTCATAAATACAGATTTCTAGAAACGCATCCCTTGTGTGATAATAGAGATTAAACGCTGTAACAAAATAATTTCAATAACCAAATAACTTTTAAACAATTTCTATATTATATACTATCAGATTCAATAAAAAAACTAACGCACATTGCGTAGTTTTGACATCATAACGTAACAGTTTCAGGAATACAAATTTGTTGGACCGAAAACCTGGTGTGATGCGGAACGTCATGTAGCAAAGTAACGAAGTAATTTTACTGGCAACCATATTGTAATCACAGCAATTCCATATAACAAAATGACTTCTAATCTTTTAGTGGTCAGGATGACAGGGTGATATTCAACCTCTGATACAATGGACTCCTTGATGATTGTTAAAAGTTATTTAGGTTACTGAAAATTATTTCCTTACTTTGCTACAACGCCTTAAGCATAATAAAATAGACCGCGGTTACGGCCCTGCAAATCTTTATTAATTAATCTATGACGTCATGACGTCAAAACTTCGCAAGTGCGTTAGATTTATTTATTGAATCAGATAGTATAAGCCACTAAGAGATTGATACAAGTCATTCGGTTACTTAATCTTATTTCTTTACTTTGCATGAAGGAGTTAAATGCTAGTATTATTTAAATACAATGCGGTCCTGCAAATCTGTATTGTTTGATCTATGACGT
>NW_017803927.1:82267-112307 GCF_001625305.1 Branchiostoma belcheri | reverse complement strand
CAACTTGGCGTTTAATCTGTATGATTACAGTAGGCTTGCAAATATGTATACTTGAATCAATCTATGACGTCATAACGTCAAGACAACGTGATGTGCGTTAGTGTTTTGGGTTGCATCTGATACAATGGACTCCTTGATGATTGTTAAAAGTTATTTAGGTTACTGAAAATTATTTCCTTACTTTGCTACAACGCCTTAAGCATAATAAAATAGACCGCGGTTACGGCCCTGCAAATCTTTATTACTTAATCTATGACGTCATGACGTCGAAACTTCGCAATGTGCGTTAGTTTTATTTGTTGAATCGGAAAGTGTAGATAACTTAAGACATGTTAAAAGTTATTTGATTACTAAAAATTATTTCGTTACTTTGCTTCAAGGCGTTTAATACTAGTACATGTATTATTAAATAGGCTGCGGTTGCGGTCCTACAAATCTGTATAGTTTAATCTATGACGTCATGCCGTCAAAACGACACAATGTGCGTTGGTTTTATTAGTTGTATTTGATGGTATGGACCTCTAAAAGATTGTTAAAAACCATTTGAATACTGAAAATTATTTCGTTACATTGCAACAACGCGTCATAAATAATTAAATAGACCGCGGTTGCGGTTCTGCATGACATGACATGACATGACGGTATGACATGACGTCAAAACGACGAAATGTGCGTTAGTTTTAACAGTTTTATTTAGAGGTATGGACCTTTAAAAGATTGTTAAAATTGACTTGAGGCTTAAAAATTATTTTATTAATTTGCTACGAGTAGTTGAATATCATTATATAAACAGGGATTCAGGTCCTACAAATCCGAATGGTTGAATCAATGACGTCATGACCTCAAAACGACGCAATTTGCGTAAGTTTTATCAGTTTTATTTGATGGTATGGACCTTTAAAAGATTGTTAAAATTGATTTGAGAACTAAAAATTATTTCGTTAATTTGGTACGAGTAGTTGAATGTCATAAAAACAAGAATTCTGGCCGTACAAATCCGTATAGTTTAATCTTTGACGTCATGACGTCAAAACGACGCAATGTGCGTTAGATTTATCAGATTTATCTGATGATATGGACCTATAAAAGATTGCTAAAATTGATTTGAAAACTTAGAATTATTTCGTTAATTAGCTACGAGTAGTTGAATATCATATAAACAGGTAGTCAGGCCCTGCAATCCGTACGGTTGAATCAATGACGCCATGACGTCAAAACGACGCAATGTGCGTTGTTTTTATCAGTTGTATTGGATGGCATGGACCTCTAAAAGATGGTTAAAATTGATTTGAGAACTAAAAATTATTTCGTTAATTAGGTACATGGCGTTCAATATATATGCATACACTAGTGTTGCAATCCTCAAAAATCCGTCTATTTTAATCTCTGACGTCATGACCTCAAAACGACGCAATGTGCGTAAGTTTTATCAGTTTTATTTGATGGTATGGACCTCTAAAACATTGTTAAAATCGAATTTCAAAACTAAAGATTATTTCCTTAATTAGGTACGAGTAGTTGAATATCATTATATGAACATGGATTCAGGCCCTACAAATCTGTATGGTTGAATCTATGACGCCATGACGTCAAAACGACGCAATGTGCGTAAGTTTTATCAGTTTTATTTGATGGTATGGACCTCAAAAAGATTGTTGAAATTGATTTGAGAACTAAAAATTATTTCGTAAATTAGGTACGAGTAGTTGAATATCATTACATGACAGGGATTCAGGCCCTACAAATCTGTATGGTTAAATCTATGACGTCATGACGTCAAAACGACGCAATGCGCGTTTGTTTTATTAGTCGAATCTTCTGGTGTGGACCTTTTGAGACTGTTTAAAAGACATTTGGTTCATAGAAATTATTCCTTGACTTTGCAACATGGCGTTCAATGTCTGTCGGGTGCGGTCCTGGACGGCATTCTTGAATCTTTGACGTGAAAATGAATCCATGTGCGTTGATAATATTTGATAGTATCGACCACTTAAATATTATTAAAACTCATTTGGTTGTTGAAAATTAGAAGATTATTCAATCAAATGAATACAATGTCTGAAAGGCTGTGGTTTGGTTTGACATACGTACGTGCAATGTCTATTTACATCCTGTATGCGTGCTCATTTGCATACATGGGACAATGGAATGCTCCCGCGACCGAGGTGTCTACGAAATAGCGCATACCTTTCGAATCGAAGGCTCAATCGAAGGCTGCGAATCGAAGGCCGAAAGGAGGGCTAACTTCAGGTTGGTGCGTTACCATGTATGTCACACAGTTTGTGTTTTACCTTTGTTTGTGCAAAGATATTGGGGTGGCTTTAAAAAACGAAAGGTCTATAATCGTATAAAAATTTTCTTGGGCTACTGGTCAGCTTAATCTTAAAAAACTTGAGAAAGGAAATGGAGTAAAGAAACAATGGAATATTGTAGTTAAATGGAAGGGACATAGAACTACCTTTGAAGGTAACGAAAACACATTTAGATACTAGGCACTCCAAGGAGGGTAGTGACATCTGCATGTTTATTGATCTTAATAGCTTGCAATATAGACAATGATTTAAAAAGCATTTCGCTAGATCATGTTATTACACTGTTGGCATGATAGTCCTGTCTAAACAAGTGGAAAAGATTCCGCACTTTATAGTCAGCATTAAATTCATGTTGATAACTTACATTGTACATGTATATGGAATTTTCTTGTTACAGAGCAAAAGACCGTGTCTGTTCTGTTAGTAATCGATGCATATGGTCCATCCTATGGAGGTTCTAAATCAACCTTCAACCGTCAAGTGGCCCAGTTTCTGAAACGTCACGGTGCTACAGTTCATTCCACTGCTTTGCAAGCATCTGATGAAGACAAGAGGTGCGCCACAGAGGACGGTGTCGTTCTACATCTGCCTGTTCAAGACCCCGGGGACAAGAGGACGCCATCTTTGGAATGGTTAACCTATGACCACAACGCTCGTTACCCATACATAACACAGGATCTGAAGTGCATTGTGGGCCATACAGACATCACAAGTCATGCTGCAAATAGCATACAAGAGAAACGATGTCAACACGCAAAATTGGTCCTTTTCAACCACGACATGCCAGAAGAGACAGAGTACTACAAGGGAACTATGAAAGCGATGGCCGCGGGGAGGAAGATGGAAGACATTCTTGAAGATGCAAAGAATGCAGATGCCGTGTTCTCCTTGGGAAGAAGAATCTACGACTACTTCGAGACGACGTACATGTCACTTGGAGACAGCAAACCAAGACAACACTTCCTGTTTCTCCCAAGACCATCCCCAGTGTTTGAGGCCATCTCTGTCAGACCAGGAGGAGGAGAGAAAGTCGTGCTGTCTGTCGGGAGAGTGACGGAAGTGGACAAGCTGAAAGGCCATGACCTGGTAGCACGGTCCATGGGGGAGGTTACAGAGAAGATCCCAAACGTCAGATTGCGTGTTCGCGGGATAGATGAAGATGACTGGGAAGCGAGCAAGCGAATCCTGGAGGAGAACCTACACAGTGGTAAGATCAAACCCACCCTACTGCCTTGTGGGACCCAGGAGGACATTGCTGAGGATATGAAGCAGGCCCACCTGGTCCTGATGCCGTCCCGTGCCGAGCCGTTCGGACTGATCGGTCTGGAGGCCATCGCAGCAGGCATCCCTGTACTCATCTCTGACAAGTCAGGCCTGGCAGACATGATCAAGGACTTGATCAAAGAGAAGAAATTCCCTGCAGACATGAGGCACAGGATCGTGACAACCAGCGTTAGGGAGTCCGACGTGGGTGAAGATGCAAGAAAATGGGCTGAGAAGATCACAGACACCTTGGAATACTCTGAGTCAGAATTCGACAGAGCAGCAGAGTACAAGAAGAGGCTGTTGGAGTCCAAGTACTGGGAAGAGTCGCACCAAAACCTGCTGCGGGTCTGTGGATTGAATGACTGACTCTAGATCTATAGTTTGCATCCACTCTTTCAGACTCTCATGTATCAAATTCCTTGTCAATGATTCTGACCCACAGACTTTTTACATACTGTATATTTGCTTCAAAGTCAGTGAGTTTTTGCATGGCTAGAAAGTGACCTCATCAAATAGATGTAGTCATTGAAATTGACCATTGACTTGATCAAAGAAAGGACAAACGCAATCCAGACATGAGGCACAGGGTTGTGAAAACCAGTGTGAGGGAGTCCGACCAACTTAAAGCTGTAACAGAATGGACGGCCTTGGATAAGTTGAGGTATTCTGAATTGGATTTCCTGAGAGTTCAAGAGGCAGCTCTTTAAGTTCAAGAACTGGGAATAGTTGCACCAAAACCTAGGCCTGTTGTGGATTGATTGATTGAATAACTTGAAAGAACACTTAGAAAACAAGAGTTCCGAGATCTCATACCTCCATGAAATATGGGCTTAACATGTAAATGTAAATTTCTTCTTTAATTATGCAAATGAGCTCCACATTGACATAATAAATGAATCGTGGTGTTAACTTTTGATTAACTTACACATGTACCAAGTTTGAAATTCCCATCATTTACCACTAAGGAGAATTTTCGCATTAATTATGCAAATTAGGTCATCATTTGCATAATTGGTATCTGTTGATGTTCCATCTGCCATAGATTACATACATGATATGTATGCAAGTACCATAATGCAAAACACTGTAATTATAGAATTTCCTAATTAATTATGCAAATTAAGTCCTCATTTGCATAATTTGTATGCATTTAAATATGTACACCTCTCTCTCAGCTACCAACCTACCAAAAATGATGAAAATACATTGTTCCTATCTGGACTTATTGGCTTTTAAAGATTTCGACCGAAAGTCCCCTGCAGTTCCAGAACAAGCTGCTAGGGGGACCAAAACCACACCACTTATTCCTAAAAATCAAGTCACCAAAAAATCAAGACCATAGCTTGTTCAGCACAAAAGATACAAAAACCGGAAGTTCTGCTGCAATACCAAGGTCATCCACCAGGAGGCCCATATTTGACCTTGACCTTCGTCTTCCTAAGACCTACCAGTATACCAAATATCATCACAATCCATAAAGGCGTTATGAAGTTATGCTGACTACAAATGTGCGGAAACACAAACACACAGACAGACAGACACACACACACAGACAGACGCGCCAAAAACAATACCTCCATTTTTCATGGAGGTAATAATCCTTACAGAACAATGTCAACGTCTTGTTGGTTGGCCTGGAGGCCACCAGTGAGGTAGGCATCTCAGAACCCATATCTAGCCACACAGGGCTTGCAGGAAAGACAATTTAGGACTTGATAAGGTTCAGAGAGCACTACAAATTAACGAGTCTAGCCACATATTCAATGCAGGCCAATAAGATTATATACCTTTCATATATATCCAAATCTGAGCATTGCTAAGCAGCTTCATAAGGGACCAAAGGTGATCTGGCCTGGGCAGCAGATGCTAATTTGGAAACAATCTTTTTCTATTGCAAATATCACTTTTAAAATAGTGTGTGTTAAAGTTTAACGAAATGTGTAGCTTATTTGAAATGAGCATTTGAAATTTACAATTGTGCTGATGCACCTTCACAATCTCTATTTTTTTCTACAATTCTCTTCATTTATTTAGATGCTCAGTCACTCTTAAAAACACATTAAAGGTTTGCTTCATTTGCTGACATTTGTATCAAGCACATACTAACTGTATCATTATACTACAAGTAATCTTCTACTATATCACCACACAAAAGGCACCAGAACTGCCGTCCTCTGTCTGTAGGCCAGATACCCCGGGTTGTTCCCCCATCTCTTCATGCCCAGTTCATCTAACAGGGGAACACCACAGGAAGGCCACAAACATGGGGGGAAAACAAAGAAAGTTTTGTACCGGTATGTGCTGTATTCAAGCTTGAATACAGTGTATATTACAGTAACTATCAATAAGGTCTTTGACTTTGAGTTAATTTTGGACAAAAGCTACCCTGCTGTTATAAACACATCAAATGTTTGGTTACAAATTATACAATTGCTGACATTTGTATCAAACACATACTATACATGTAACGTTAGTTATTCATTACTACGTCTTACTGTATAATTGCACTACCACACAAAAGGCACCAGAACTGCCGTCCTCTGTCTGTAGGCCAGATACCCCGGGTTGTTCCCCCATCTCTTCATGCCCAGTTCATCTAACAGGGGAACACCACAGGAAGGCCACAAACATGGGGGAGACCACACTGATGTGTTCCCAGCCTGACATAACCCCGGCAGCTGTGATATACAGACCCAGCCACAGGCTGATCTCTCCCAGGTAGTTTGGGTGCTGGCTGATACTCCACAGGCCGGACTGGATAAACTTTCCTGTACAGTAAGAATGAATAAATTGAAATTATTTCAACCCTACATTTGTTAACAGTTTATCATAACACCCTGGGTTCTGTTTGGACCTGTATTATCGAACAAATCAGATTTAAAGACTTTCCTCATTAATTATGCAAATTAGCTCCTGATTTGCATACATACCATTTAATTATGTCAAGCATCACTTTAGCTACTTACACACCAAAAATCACGACAATCTGTCAACCCATTCTCGAGTTATTCTCCTTCGAAATTTTTTCAACTTAAGTAAACGCTCCTGCAGTTCCAGAACAAGCCGCTAGGGGGCCCAAACTCATGTCACTTCTTTCTTAGGTCAAGAGCTATTTACCACCCAAAATTCGTGACCCTAGCATGTCCAGATCATGAGATATCAAAACCGGAAGTTCTGCTGCAGTCAGGAAAGCTGCCAGGATGCCTAGGAAAGCCGCCAGGATGCCCAAAATCTAATCATTTCTAGGTCTCATGAAGACTTACCCACCTACCAAGTTTCATGACAATCCATCAAAAGCTTCTTGAGTTATCGTGCTAAACCACAAACATACATACATACATACATCCACAGTGCAGGCTTAATTCATTGTTTACTACCATCTTAACATCATTTGCAATCTCTATTTGGTCCATTCCAACTCCTGACCTTAATTTGCATAGTTACGATGTTGGGAAAAAGGACTTGCTATTAGTCATTCAAAGTATAATAGGAACAGTATTGTTGAAAGATGGGAGAATATCCTCTAGCACCAATGCTTTGGGAGAGTCCTAAGTTTGAAAATAATTCTTCAACATTGTTACACTAGTTTATCCAGAGATATTAGAAGTTCACAATCTCACCTGAGTTTTCTGGATCTGCCTTGAAGACAGACTTCTGATAATCTGCCACAGCCTCCAGCAGGAGTCCCACAGCCCAGATGGACCAGCCCAGGTAGTCCTGCAGGGGTAGTGTTTCACAAGATAGAATTAAAAAGTTTACTTTTATTATGTTTACAGAAGGAAAACATATTGTTTTTACTCAGTTTCTTCCTCTTCTTCTTCTTCTCCAAACAGTGACCTATGACCTGACCAATGACATGATTTGTTGACATCTGTCACCATGGTGACTGGTGTTGGGTTACATAATGTTGCAATTTCATGGTCTGCTCTGCTCCTGTCACTATATACTAGTAGTACATGTATGTGGATGTGTTTGAGTAAGAATTAACAGAGCAGACCATGTCCGAAGGTAAACATCATGCATTTGCTTTGCAAATGTTAAACTTCTCTAGTTGAATACTATAGCTTAGACATACACAAGTATAGGATGAATGTTACGTGGGATTTCATTTGTTCAAATTTTAGTTTACGAATGGTATTTTGAAAAACAATATATCTGTGGCAACACCATTTGATTATTTTGGAGAAAAGTGAACCCTGAATATAATCTGTATCAGCTAGGGTACATGTACCTACTACTATATATGGTGACAGGAGCAGAGCAGACTGCAGATGTCAAATTGCAACATTATCTAACCCAACATTGATCAGTCACCATGGTGACAGATGTCAACAGATCATGTCATTGGTCAGGTCAGAGATCAATTGTTTGGAGAAGAAGAAGAAGAAACTTAGCAAAAACAATGTTTTCCTTTGGTAAACATAACAAATCCTATAGTCTGTACTAGTGACCACCTATGCTGGAGTCTACCTCACAGGTCATTGTGGGCACATTTTCTAGTGGTCCCTTAGGCTATATTTACTAATGATTGACACAAAAATTAAGTATCCTGTCTACAGTTGCCATTGTTCATTGAGTTAGTGGTCAATACAGACTGATGTTTGACTGTTATTTACACCACCTGAAAGTCGAGACTCCTGTCCCTTGTTTTGGCATTTAAGGATGAGAGTTGGCAGGAGGGTGTCACATCATGAACACCCAGACGGCCTGGAGCGTCCAGAACACCAGGAAATGCAACGGGTTTCTCTTTGCCTCATCAAACCTGACGTCTTTCCCATCCCTCAGCACCCGCAGGAACAGGTAGGAACCCAGACGGGCCGCCCAGATTAGCACTAGGGTCGTCTGGACCTAATAAAACTTTAAAAAGGGGAAAAGATTACCATAAGTTGGCATAACACATACAAATAATTTATATATAAATATATAGTGTTAAATATACATGTATAGTGTAGACCTGTAGAATGGAATTGGTATAGTTTACAGTTTGTACTGTGATAACAGGTATTCCCTAATAACCTCCAAGCAGATCCTGGGATGGCAAATTGGCCAAACAGTAACCATTAGCCAGTCAGGAGAGGGTCATGTATAAGCCACCCATTGCTCCCAACATCTGCTTGGAGAGTGACTAATCCATTATAGTTAATGTATCAAACTCCAGCTTTACAGAATAGGTCAATGAAGTTTACAATCATATTATCAGAAGCATCACACAACAAACGTTCTACCTTTTGCCTTAGTGTCCCCCTCCCCACTGGAGGGACAGGTAGGCCAGCAGTGCGTAGGCTGCCGACCCCGCCAGATCGAAAAACTTCTCGGTGCTGAAGGCGACTGCCACCGCCCAGCAAGCCCACTGGATGCCCAAATCCAACGCCGCAGACTTGTACAACACCATGGAAGAGCTAGCCTGAGTAGGCACTAGCTGAGATCGTTTCAAACTTGGTGCATGATGTTATGTAATAAAATGTAGGCTGGCTAAAATTTTATAAATTTACTCCTGAAAAACTTGCCCATTTCATAGCAAAAAGTGAGATCAAAATACTATTTTCGAAGACTTGACGAATTTTCTTAGCATCAAATTAATCTTTATAATAATATCCAAAATCTTATTTTATATAGAAGTTATATTTTGATAAATATATTTTGGCAGTTTTTTTATGTGTCATATGACAGCTAAGCGCAGAGCATAAGGGGCCTCAAAGTGGTTGGCGACTTTCTTCTGCGAAAGTTTCGTTTTCTTTAGCGATGTTTTCTTACGTATAGCTTCTTTTAAGGTAAGTTTTCCCCGTTTGTATGACTTTTGTAATACTCATGGATTCTTATGAAATTTATCTGTGGGCTGAGAGTGTCCCAACCATCTGTGAACTTGTCTTATGTGTGTTAAAGGCACTCTATGTAGTTTTTTGCGGAAAAATTTTAAATATTCTAATTATACTAAATTTCAATGTTATTAACAGTTACTATCACTTTTCAACACATTTGTGTCATTATTTCACATTTTTACGTATATTTTGTCCGTTCAAACAGTCCTTGTTCTGTTCTCGGTGCCACCGGTTTGCTCTGAGGACAACAACAACAACATACAGGGGTTGCCCCCTAGGGTGGCTAATTGGCCCCCCCCCGGCATGCCAGGCTTGAGAGACAGTGGCAGATGTCACAAGATAAGCCTCCTTAGAAAAAACTCATATCTTTCACATGAGGTGGAATATAATTATCAACTTAGAGTATTTTGTTTGGCATGAATAAACTGTGGTCATTATCCCTTCAAAAGAGATAAAAAATCTGGTAAACGATTAGGTATTTCAGAAACTGGTAAGCTATCAACTGACACCCCACTGGGATGTAGGTCAAACCACTGGGAGTGGACAATACCATATGTGCGGTTTGGCCAGAGGTTGAATATTCATCTAGAAGATCATTCACAGTTTTCTAAGCTTCTAAGGAGCAAGGATGTTGTATTTTTTGTTGCGGAGTATAATTTTGGAATACTAAAGGGTTAAGTTAATGTACTATGTAAAAAAAAGAATGAAAAATATACTTTTTGTATTGTCAAAAAACTACATAGAGTGCCTTTAAGAGTGGGAGGGGGACAAGGTACACCAGTTCTCTTTCAAAGGTCCCGGGACCTTTACAAAACTTCACGGTACAATTTTACCACCACACAAATGCAGGAATCATTCATTTTTATATTAGCTAAGGACTTAAACATGTAGAAATCATATTTATGGACATTCCTTGTCAAATGTAGATCGCTGAGATGCATTTTTTTAACGTACGTCCGTTTCAGTGTTTTCTAAACCCGGAAGTAACGTTTTGTCATAATTATAATGATAGCTATGATTTGTCCGTACGTTGTCAACGTTAAGAAAGAGACGAGAAAAATATAGACGATTATTTCGTGCATGTCTACACGTCCTTAAGACGGTATCCAATAATTGAATAATTTCTATGCATACATGTACACTGGTCAAGACAAATACAAAATTGACCTTAGATTTAAACCAGTTTTCTAAATGCATGTACAGACATTATGTGAGACAGTCATTTAGTACTCGGTACTCTACTGTTCTTCTTCTTCTTCGTTACTGCCCAGCCCTACGGTGTACGATTATTGGCAGCCGTTACGCATTGTTAATAACATGTGACCCGGGCGATACATAAAAAAGTATAAACATAAGACTCTACTGTTAAATAAGGAACTACAAGGCCAGCTATATGTTAAAAGTGTGTGGGTTCAGGACCTTAGGAAAGGTGACCTGAAGACAGGAGTGGATTTCTGCCAGTTAGAAGTGGACAGAGACAGACATGCCGTACCACATCCTAGTGAGATTGACCATCATGTAAGGAAACAATGTTGGTTTGACAGGCTTTGGATATTGATTAACATGTTGCACACATGGTTTAACTGTTCCTTTAGCTCAGTTGTTTGTGACTTAGTTTGTGAATTTCTCAGTGGATGCTTTTATGATAGTACTGGTATTAGTTTCAAGTGTAAGTGACTACATTGTAGGGCCTTTGTTGCCTCATTTGAACCACAACTTTCGTTCAGAAAGCTTTCCTGTGGATAGCTCAGTTTACAGCCACTCATAATCTGTCTGGGTGATTCATGCTAATCAAGGCCTCATCCCATTTAGCCTGCATTCTCAGCTATGACATGAATCACATTGTCAAGGCAAGGCCTCTATGAATACTAGCCATATAGACTTTTGTGCAGTATGATTTCCTCACCTTCATGTTCTATAGGTGAGCAGTATCTGGGTGCGAGCCCTGGAGAGGAGACCAGACCTGGCCGAACACTACTACATGTTGGTGAAGGACAGTCAGTAACACTTTGTGATTTTTGTAGATTGTGAGGAGTAACACATATAAGACCAGCATGGTAGATGCCCAAGTTGTAGTCTGTATTTCATCTCTAGGACCCAACAGCGAAACTTGTGACTACATTATGTTATACTGTTGGAGAAATGGTGAGTTCAGCACCAAGGACAGAGCCAATATTGCTACAATTTTAATGTATGACAGTTTGCTACATACATTGAGTGTGTTGCCTGTATGGTTGTTATCCATTTTTTTACTTGTTAATGTTGGTTAGCACTTCTAAACAACCTATATGCATTGATATAATGACTCAAAACCCCTAGACAATTATCAAATAGAATTCAATGGCAAAACTCATAGTGAAGCAAGAAAGTAGTGGCCAAGACCAGTATGTCATTGGTTTGAAATTTGTCTGTGAATTTGTGTATGTTTGTTTTCCTGTGCAGTAAATGCTGAGATGTGAAGTATGCCAACCTGTACAACACCCAGAGTACTGCCATGCTGATGGCTGATCAGTTTGCACAGTAAGTATATCTGCACAATAACGATTGGGATTAGCCTTCCAGTATAAGTACTACCCTACTGCACAGTGGTATGGTTATAGCTCGCGTTACAGGTTCCAAGTAGAACGTGATGAGTTGTTAAGTTGTTACAGACAACACTCAGATCAAAATACAGGCCTGCAAAGTTTTTTTGAGATTCTTAACTATTTAACGTTAAAGATGCAGGTTTTTGTTTTCAACCCCGTGAATCTTGTCAGAAAAGGACAAGCTTGTAAGTTTCTAGTTTTGTATGTTACTAGCTTGTGTGTTTCTGGGAGAATGGCTCTACTGAGAACTGCAGAAAGTCAAGGATGAACTCAACAGAAATGTAAGGAATCTCACAAATATGACATACGTATACAAGCTGCTGTGTTACACTGAAGGGCAGTTACCATGTATACAGGCTATACAATGATAGAGTAACACAGTAGCTGTACATGATACAGCACTTTGTTATGATATTCTTTGTCATCATCTTTAAGACACCAGTAACTGATTAACAGAAATCTTTGTTGACACGCACAAAAAAACAGTGACTTGTGTAAGGTCTTCTGCAGCAATACCTACAAACAAACAAGTGGATGAAATAAACTTACATGTACACACCAGTACATTACATAAGTACAAAATGTATATGAATAAATCAACATGGTGTTTAACATTTTATTTACATTAAGGCCACACCAATTTAATGTCTTGGTTAAAGGATTTCTCTAGAAAAATAATGGAGCGGGAGGGCAAAAAATAAAAACAGGCCTAGGCATCCTATTATGGCCCAAAATGGTACGATAGGAGCCATGAAGTCAACACACCAGGCTGGTTCAAAATTTAAACAATGAATTTTGAAACTTCTAATGATACCACTGCATTAAAAGATGGAATAACTGTAACAACTAGGAAGAAAAGGACTGTTTCAACTGTTCAGGGCAAAATGTGAACATTTTGCAGTTGGTTCTGAATTTTTTTTTTGCAAGTCAGAAAAAAATGAAGCGGGCGAATCTGTTAACCAAGAAATTAAATTGGTGTGACCTAATGGTTCTAAGTTAACAAATTTCCTTGTACTCAGGCATTACATAACAACCTGCTTGCTGGCTCTACTGTACACTACAGCTAGCTGTCACTACTGCACATGTAGTCCCAAACTTTTCTGCATGCTTACTTCCCCAGATTGTGTCGTGTAACAAGACCCTGTACGAGATCCTACAGAAGTCAGGCCGCCACGTGTCTGTGAAGGAGGCTCTGGCAGACAGCAGGGCAACCAAGAAGAAGAAAGTTGCCATCAACAGTCTGAAGCTGTCTGATGAACAGCGAGACGTGCAGGAACATGCTGTCAGGCTGGTACAGACAGCTGACCCTGACTTCAGGTCATCCTGGGTTGACATCATACAGACTCAACAACTAGAGGTACATGAAAACGTACAATATGCTGCCTCCTCACATGCTCTCCGAAAATGCACGCACATTTAAAGAAAATATCAATCAACAGAGTAAAAAGTACAAGCACATGCGTCTTGACACATGGTGGTAAGACACATGGAGTACAGGTGTACCTCTGACCTCTCTGCACTACTTTGTATAATAGTTGTTGTTAGACTTCATAAGTATAAGTAAATTCAATAAGTAGTTAAGGTTATTTTTTGTTGTTAAGCAATTGTTGTGTATGATGTTGTTGAACCTTTTGTTACTATTAAGTTGGTAATTGAATATTTTATTATTGTGAAAGGACTTCAGGAAGATTAGTATACACAGGTTGTATTACTAATGGAGAATCCTAATAAACATAAACATAAAAATAAACTTGCAGTATAATATCATAGTACTGTTAGCATATAACACTATACTGTGTAATACTATATAATACCACCTCTAAGCTGAATGATGGCAGTTCAGTACCAAGGAGAAAACTCAAGTTGTTGAGAACAGAAGGCAGATGGTAAGTACCATTGTGCCATTTTTCACTGTAGATCCTTTTTTGTGTAACTTCCAGGGCCCAGGCTGGCATGGCAGATGTATTGATGTCCCCTATTGGATGTTAGATCTAGAGACGGTGCACAACTTTGGCAGACTATGTGCCCAGGGTACAACCAAGGTAAGGTTATACTCCCTCAGTCCTGTAAGATTGAGCTTTAGGGGCAGTCTGTAGGTTATCCTGTTGGAGAAATAGTGAGTTCAGCACCAAGGACAGTGCCAATATTTCACAACTTTCACAACTTGCTGATCTTAGGTGCAAAATTACTGTAGATTTTGTTTTCTTCAAATTGTATGTGCCATAAAATGTGCCATCAGATGTCATGATTTTAAACTAGAAATGTTCTATAACAATTTCCTATCTCAGTACATGTACAGGGAGATGTAGTTGTGCCGTGCCCTACCAGAGTGAATGCTTTTGAGAGGCCGTTTTACTAACTATTTCCCTTCTCATATTATCCCAGTGTATGTGCCGTGAGGTGCGACTGTGCCATGCCCTGTTAGAACTCAGGAGGCCTCACATCAAGAGAAGTGGTGGAAGGTCCAACGACCCCATGCTGCTCTTCGTACTCAACAGACTGGCTTTGCAGGTGAACAGTCCTACCTTTTGCTCACTGAAACATTCTAGCTCATATATAGTGTATAAGATCATCACACAAGATGTAATAATGATATATGCAATGGTTTGAGACTGTATAATTTGTAAGGTTGTTTCAGATGAGTTCAGTTACCATAGGAAATCTGGTGCTAATGTAGCTGCTGTCCATTTGCAATGATATGGAGAAAAATGGTGATCCATATTTGTATTCTACCTGTATGAAAGGCATAATCACTGGCATTGTTGTGAAAGTGCCATGAAGCCCCGCTGTCTTAGCAAGAAGAACACTAATATTGTCTTTAGTACCATGGCTGTTCCAATGGCTGTTAAAGAAATGTATTTTAAGTATATTCTCTAACATGTTGCTCCATTATTTTGTCTGGAGTGCCACCAATCCTCTTTAAGAGTGTTAAACAATAATTGTGTTTACTAGACCCTCTAACATGTTGCACCATTGTTGTTCCAGGAGTGTCACCGTGCCCCTCCGTTCTGTACTGCCTCCCACCAGCAGGGCAGACCTGTGAATACTGTAGCCACTCACCAGGACTGTGTGGACAGGGAGGAGCAGCTGCAGGCCAGGGTTATAGAGTTAGAGGTAGTCATTAAGTTGTCAGCATACGATAGATCTTCATAAAACAATAAGCAGAGAAGGTTTGCAAATGCAGGGTTATGTGTACACATACGTCGATGAAGGTTAGACATCCAGGTAATAAGATACGCCAAAAAGCAGTTACTCAAGCAACTGGATATGATTTTGGAACGTCAGACGTTTCAGCTAGTATCCACTAGCTTTCATCAGTGACTGGCTTAGCCAGAGGAAAAAGCAGGTTTATAAGCACAAACTGTTCATTGATATGCAAATAAAATGAAGACAATTTTTTGGATGTCAAAAAGGGAACACAAGTCAGACAAGTTAAGACAAGTTTATGCTAAGTCAGGAAGCTCCTGTTATGCAGAACAGGAGCTTAAGTGTTGTCTGTCCTCGGGGTTGGGAGCGCCAAATCAAGTGCCGGAGAGATCTACCCGTAGCCCCCCTTCCCTGTTGAGGGTGGGGTTGTACATCCTTTCATATATTGCCACCCCGTTCCCACCAGCGTGTTTCGCGGTCTAAGATATCTGTGGACTCGAGTTTGAAGGAGTGGCCCTGGTTGTGTTGTAGGTGGTGGAAAATGGCCGAGGAGTAGCCGTTAGCACTAGGTCTGCAATGTTTCTTGTATCTTACTTTAAGCGGTCGACTTGTCTCTCCGATGTAGGTGTTGTTACAATTGGGCTCCTCACATTTGAGTCTGTAAATAACAGTCGCCTTGCTACCTTTGTGAGGTCGATCCTTAGGGTGTACCAGTCGTTGTCTGAGGGTTGAGTGAGGTTTGAAGTTAGTGGCTATGTTGAAGTTTTGGAAGATCCGCCGAAGTTTCTCAGATACTCCTTGGACATACGGAATAGTGATGTTGACTTTGTTTTTGTTTGTCAAAGGTTTGCACTTCTTGGTTTTCTTAGACTGATTTGAAGGTTTGGTATAGCGTTTGGCATATGTGTACACATGTACATCTACAAATGTATGTGACTGCAAGGATTACACTATAAGAGTACTAAGTATTCTGTTTCTTTGTTTGTTATATTTTGTTTGACCCTTACATCCTCCCTTTGTGCAGGCCAATTTGATCTCATGAATAAACAAACATTAAAACAAACAAACAATATGATAATAGTAGTAATGTCCAGGACTCTAGATTCACTCTTCCGAGGGTTAGACGTGCTTGCACTGGACAACTGGGGCTTGATGGCCGCTCGCCACTTGTCTCTGTCAACCGCTCAAACCCCAATTCCATCTTCGCAGTGGATTTGCATTAGTAGCATGGCTTTGTTATTTAAATTTGCTTTTTAGCTTTTTAGGAATACGTTGAAGCCTGAAATTTAATGAGATGTTCAGCTTGTTTTTTTATTTATTTGTTTGTTCTTCAGAAACAAGTGAAGCAGGTGGCAGAGAGGAACAAGACAGAGCTGAACAAACTCACCACCAAACTGTCCCTGGCAGAGAAGGAGAACGAGGAGATCAGCTACCACGATGCTTACAGGATGTTTGAAGAAAAGTTTAGGTCAGAAGTCAGGAAACTCAAGGCACAGTTTGAGGTTAGTTATAAGAGGTAGTAAGTTATAAAGTTTTCACAATGTAAATACTGCACAATCTTCAGTATGTATGTTCTAGGTTGAAGTTTAAGTCATAGAATGTAGTTACTAGTAGTAGTTAAAGTAGTTAGAATGTGTTTTTTTTCATATTTTTTAAAAACTTTTCCGTGTCCGCCACGCCACGGCACTTTATTAGATACTAATGTAATAGTTGAACAAATAGTGAGTTCAGCACCAAGGACAGAGCCGGTATTTCACAGCTTATGTGCAAACCCTTTGAGTATGTGACTTTGTCAAAACATTTTGGCAAACTTGAGGAATATCTAAGAAGGAATTCTGCGTTAGGAAGACGAATAGGAAGGTAGAGAATGTAATTTGTGTTTTCACTGTTATTACTAGCTGATTGGTTTCTTTTTCCACAGATGTGCCCTGATCACACAGTATGTGGAGAGACAGCAGACAGATCTCCGGGACAGGAACACAAAACAGAAGTGTCAGACCATCATAGATATGTGCACAGACATGAAGGAGGAGCTACATGTAAGTTTTCTATGCTTTTCATTCTGTATTCAGCTTTAACGCTTTGTATTACTGGCACTTCAATAACCCACATGTATGCTACAGGCACAAAATATTACAATCACTCTTAACAAAACTGAATTGTAAACCAATTCATTAAGTCATTAATTTTCAAGGCTAAAATGAGGATATTATGGGATGTTATAAGGAACAGGACACCTTAGCAATGGTGTCAGTGTTATTACCTGATTTTGTAACCTACATTGTATTGTTTTGTTGGTTTGCACAGAACCAGCATTACATGTGCTCAGTGTGTCACACCAAGCTTGCAAGAGAAGGTCCTACCTGATCCAGCCCAGTGGACACTATAACAGCTGTGAGACATGCCTGTTACAGTTAGCAGGCTGTCCTGTGTGTAAGATACCCATAGAGAGCAAGATCAAGGTCTTTGAATAGCTTCACAATTCTAATAGTAAGTCTTTGTGACTTTTGGTAAAGTCTTCATATGTTAAACATTCTGTATGTTATGTATGACAAATCTAAGTGAGCTATATTTCTTATATTGCTGCAAATACATGTGCCGTATCTGGCAAAGTAAAACGAAAACTAGAACTATAAGACTTAGTAGGTTTTCAAAGTGACCAATAATTGACAGATACACATAGGAACCTATTGACATGCATGTTCTATTCATGGTAATACATGTAGTTCACATAAGATGAGCTGAATGAACCTAAAAGCAAGTGCTTAAAGAAGCATGTCAAGTGAGTTTCACCTAGAATAATGGGCTGTTTCACCTTGTCTTCTTCTTCTTATCCGAGTTTTACGTCCATTGATTCCCCGAATCGGGGGTATAGACGTGCTTGCACAGGTGCATGTTTGGGCTTGTCATTTTGCCCCTCAGCATGCTGAGGTGCACAACAGCAAGCCTGTGAAAGTCTTTTGGGTTTGGGGCAAAGTTTTTACTGACTGGAAGCCCTTCCTAATGCCAAACTCTCAGAGACTGGCTGTGATCATTGTAGTTTTTCTATTCTTAGCTAGCAAGCTGGAAGCTTACTATTTCACTTGTCTGACTACATAATATTCATCTATCCTCCATAGATTGCCTTCTATGCTGCTCCACATTTTGCCATTAGCAATACTTTCAATTGTTGTTAAAGGTGAGCCCTGCTTGTTTCCCCTATATCTTCAACTAACCAGATCTATTAACCATTCTTCACGTTTTCTAGATTCATACAGTTCATTTAGATATTATACATTGTAACATTGTACATCTATATCCAATACAAATGTTGCAAAAGCTGTCTTTCTTCTACAATTGTGGCTTTGTGTCAAAAATTTCCTTTTCTGGTTCCTTTTTGTTACATTGCCTGTTCATGGCACTAATCATCATTCGTAAACTAATGATTACAAAATTACTGCTTGGCACTTTATTTTGATAATGTATACAATGTATATATATACAGTATGCTGCTTATTCAACCTGCCAACATTATAAATCTTTGTTCAGTAGTATACATTTATTTACAGTTTTTCTCAAAATTTTCTCTAATAGCCAACCTGCAGGTGCTTTCAGATGAACATAGATTGACATTGTAAGGATGTTGTAGAGTAAATGAATTTTACTGATACCAGTTTTACTACTTGCCCACCTCTGTGTCAGGAACAACTGCTAATACTGCCTAAACTAATACAAAGTTTATTAGAAACCATAATTTCTTGTTTTTTTTCTACTTCAAGGCACTAATGAATATTATTATACACAACATGAATCTATCAGACAGAATGTAAACACTCTCTGATATAACCAATAGCAGTCAATTGTATGAGAAGACCAATAATTTTATACAATTGCAGAAGGCCATGACCATTGTTACCTTTGACAAGAAGGTTATGATTTGGGGCATTCGTGTGTCTGTCTGGTCTGTGTGTGTGTGTGTGTGTGTGTGAACATGATTACCCAAGAAAGCTTTGATGGAAGTTGACATTTGGTAATTGAGTAGGTCTTGATGAGACCTCAAAACGATCAGATTTTGAGCTCCTGGTGGCTTGTCATGTTACTGCAGCAGAACTTCCGGTTTTGATATCTTGTGATCCAGACATGCTAGGGACCAAAAATTTACATGGTAGATACATGTAGCTTTTGTGCTGGGGATGAAGTGACAGTTTGAGCCCCCTAGCTGCTTGCTCTGTAACTGTAGCCTGGGCATTTATTGAAAAATGATTAAATGACTAGAGGATAATCCAAGAATATATTGATGGATCGTCGTGATTTTTGGTATGTAGGTACATGTAGCTTAAGTGATGCTTGACATAATAATATTACAATGCAAATATGGATGTAATTTGCATATGTAGTTAAGAACAAGATAAACACAGGCAGATATCAGTTATGCAAATGAAGACTTAATTTGCATAATTAATGAGAAAATGTAATAATTCCATTGTGCTGACTGCCTGGAATTTTATACTTCGGCATTTGAAAGTTAAGTGAAGGTGAACATCATTAAACATAACTTATTTAAATAAGGACCTCATTTGCATAATTTATGAGGAAATACTACTGTTATATATTGCTGTTGTTGATTTTGTCAGGTACATGTAAGTTTGCTTGCTCGAGATGATTAAGCAATTTAATTGCCGCCAGAGAAGGAATATTGCCACTCTAACATTCAGCAGACTTAAAGGCCAAATGTTTCAAGAAACTTGCTGTGCGATTCTTCCCAGTACTTTGAGGCCAGAAGTTTCTCCTTCAACTGCCTTGCAGCTTGAAACTCCCTGGGTCCATTCGTCAGAACCTGGATGATACGCTTGGCCAGCATTTTGGCTGCTTCCTCATTGTCATGTCCCATCTCTACAACAGGGCGGTCAAACTCAGGGCCTAGGCTCTGTAAGAACCAAGCAAGGCCAGACTTGTCGGAAACCAGGACAGGCACCCCTGCAGCAATAGCTTCAAGACCAACAAGTCCAAAGGGCTCTGCACGAGACGGCATCAGAACGACATGGGCCCGCTGCATTTCTCTGCTCAGCTGTTCCTGTGTGTACCTTAGAGGGGTAAAATGGAATGTACCTTTCTGTAGGTTGGTCTGAATAATATGCTTGCTTTCTTTGAAATCCTCAGCACTGACACCACATGCTCGCCACCTTGTGTGGGGGAGCGCAGTTGTCACAATGCCCATGGCCTCTGCAACAGAATCACAGTCCTTCAGCCTGTTCATGCCCTTGACCCTGCCAACGGACAGCACCACTTTTGTTTCCGTGTGGACATATTTCACTTCCATATTACTGAAGATGTCAGATGGCTTTGGGAGAAACTGATGATGTGGTTTCATCACTCTTGTCAGATTCGCGTAGTAGTCATACATGTATGGGCCCACTGAGAACATCACATCAGCATGTTCTAGGTCATCCAGAATGCCAGCAGTCTCATCCTCAATGCTCAGCACCCTCTCATCACTCTTGTACCCTGCAACTTCTGGGACCTTGTGAATGACTTGGACAAGTTTGACATCAGGAAAACGTTGTGCCTTGATCTGTCTTGCTGCATGGCTTGTGATGTTGACATGGCCAACGATGAAGTCTACATCTGAGGGGAGGTTGGGATAACGAATCTGATGATCCCATGTCAGCCAATCAATGGTGGGCATTCTTCTGTCTTCCTTAGACATAGTTGGAAAGATCAGCTCAACCCCATCAGCCTCTGCCTGAGCCCTGTCCTCTTGTGTGGCATCCAAGACTGTACTGTAGACCTTGACTCCTTTTGAAGCTAGTAAGCAGGCTTCCTGGCGGTTGATAATGGAGACACCAACCTTTGAAGACCCGTACTCATCATTTAGGAACAGCACCACAGGGTTGGTTCCAGATGCTTGAAACAGCAAAAAGCAGAGAAATATAAATCAGCTCACCATTTTTTTGTCATTGGACTTCCTGGACACTTATTTCATTTAGCTAATAGTATGAGTAAATTTAGTTTAGATTTTCCAAACACAAGCTCCAGGAAGCTTAATACTTTAAGCTAACTTCTACTGATGCCCTATTTTCATTGTTTGACTCTTATTGCTGTGGGTTGACTTTAGAAACTTGGCAAAAGTTTGGTAAAAAGAGTACCATGATGACACCTACAATGTATTGCATTCATGGCATGCAGTGTACCTTATTTGCATGCCAATATGATTTCATCATTACAGTACCAGAAAAAACTTAATGATCATACTGAATGATAGTGAAGGATACTACTCAGAGTTTGTCTAATTATATAGATTTGCCTTCAAGAGCAAATTGTTGGCATCTCAATCATTAATAAATGTTTCAAATGTTTACTCAATACTTGAATATGGAGTAGAATTCACCTTGAGCATATCCTTGTGACTGTGGCTCTTGCTTTGGAGATAGCTCTATTGAAAAAGATACAGAAATGACTCTGAATGTACATGTAATAATGGACAACATAAGGTGCACACCTTTTAACATCATGATAAGTCAACAACAAGTGTCAGGCCTTTATTGTTAGGTGGCAAAACTTCATAAAATTATGATGCTGATATCACCCATCACTTAAGAGACCTTGCTAGAAGAGAATGAAACTTGAATTTGAGAAAAAGACTGTTCTGATTTGTCCACAGATTGATTACATTACATAAAGCAGAGAAAAAATAAAGTAAATAATTATGACTCATACAAGCAAATTGAATGTAACAGCAATGTAAGAGTCAGGGAAGATTTGATTTACTCTTCTCCAGAATTGCAGTTAACCCATTGCAACTAATGTATGCAACCCTGACTTTGGATGGAGCACCTGTTTAAAAAGTGCATGCCCAATTACAGGAAATTTGGAAAATTACTTAATTGTCATGATGAATTCAAAGAATTAATTTACATACCAGGGTATTTCTCCTTGAGACCATCCACAACGTTGTGTAGGCCTGCATCAATTAGAGCCCTCATCAGCACATCCACAGTGGCAGCACTTCCATGCCTCTTTTGCCACTCCATCAGCAGGTCCCTGCAGCGAGACTTGTCATCACGGTTTCTGTTGGTAATGGTCCTGATGTCAGGGTCATCAAGGTCAAGGTAGTAGGCCAGTTCTCTCCACATATGACCAACTTTGGTCTCAATGAAAGAAAGATACTTTTCATTGCCTGGAAAAAATAGCTTAGCATTAATGTATGCACGCTACTAGTAGACACACTGGAAGGATGCATGTATTTTTTTTTTAAATAACCTGCTACTACCTCTATTAATTGATAGTTTTCAAAGAATGCATATGTGGACAGTGGTCACCTTACCATGTTCAGTTCCAATAAATAATCAACATTTTCTAATTTTCCAGTAAGAAATGTTGAATTTAGCCCCACCTTTACACAGAAAAGTCTTAGTAACAGCAATAGACAAAACTTGACAATATATACTTTTCACCATTTAGATTTTCCATCAACATCAGTTCAAAGCATTGTTGCCTAAAAAGTTAGCAGGGTTCAACCATTCATCACTTCAATGTCAAAAAAATAATTTTAAAAGTGATTTTAATACAGATGGGAGGGGGAGCTTTAGCTTGAAATATTGTACACACCCATTTTTAGACTGGTGGCTGTGATGTTTGCTTCCTCGGGATCAAGATGCCGACTGTAGCTGTGTAAAGGCAAACAAGTTACATTTGTAAGATGCAATCATAATTTTTCGAGATAGAAGGATGCCTTCTATTACTTTGTCCAACACATAGTTCCTCCATGCAAGGTGCTAATGGTACATGGTGGTATGCACACTACATGTATTACTGCACCTACATGTATGTGACTGTACCTGTGCCTTCTTATAAATGATACATTTAACATGAACAGCAAGCAGGACCAAATGTGCACATTTTAAAGTGAAAAGTAAATTCAGTGCATGACTCACTGAAATGTCTCCAATGTTGGATGTTCTTCAGTAGCCTGTATAACAGCATGAAACCCTGCAGGGTCCATGGAGATGTTCTGTAGGTCCAGCTGCTCCAAGGCAGGCAGCCTGGATAGAGACTCTGCCAAAGTCATGGCAGCCATGTCATATAGATGAACTAGAGAGTGCTCGTAAGCAGACATGTTCAGCCTGGTCAGTGCCAGCAGTAGGCTGATGAGCTGTGCAATCCTCAACAGTCCATCTCCAGTTACTCTGTTGAATCCAATGTACAGCTCCAGTAATGACATGTTAAGACTGCTGTTACAGTGGCAGAGTGCTTCCACCAGTGTGACAATTCCATAGTCCCCTATGGTATTGTAGCTCACGTCCAAGACCTCTAATTCCCTCAGCAGGAAGGGCGGAATTCTAATCAGGGCCAATATTCCCCTGTCACTGATATGTGTCGAACTGAGAAGCAACACCTTCATGGCTTTGAAGCAGTGGAGGCAAGGTGCCAACCATTCCAGCCCAAAGTCTCCTATGCCATTTTCACTAATGTCCAGTTTGATCAGTCTGGTTAACCTACCCAGTGCAGGGACCAGTGTGCGCATGCCTGTGGGGCTGATACCTGTCTGCCTCAGAATCAATACCTGCATGTTTCTGAACTTGCGAATGACTTCTGTTAGAGATTCTAGCCCAGTGTCACCATTGTCATTATAACTGATATCTATCTCTCTCAGTCCCACTAGGTGGTGCATGTAGGGAGCCAGGGATGACATGCCTACAGCTGTCATGCCTACATTCCTAAGTCGAAGCACAGCTAGGTTTGGCACATTAAACAGTCCAGCCTGTAGAACTTCCATCCCAGCATCACCCAGGTAATAGTTTCCAGAAAGATCCAGCTCCTCTAACAGAGACATGTGTCTGAACCCCCTCACAAGTGACTGCAGTGATGTAGGTGTTAACTTTGTGTCTGACATATCTAGGGCCCTCAAATTGGGAACATTCTTCAGAACTGAAACCAATCTTTCTGTCAGATCAGCTGAGTCGAAATTCCCTGATAGTTTCAGATCTAACTTGAGTCCAGAATGAACAGTTGTAAAACACTGCTGGAGGTACTGGACTGTGTTTTGGCTGTTGATGTCTCCTTGGATCTCAAGAATAAGCCTGTTTGGGAGGTCTGCTGGCTGAATATTTTGTATGTAATACTTCAGAGCGCTAGCTTCTCTGCTGTTAGTGGAGTTGCCCATCATAACAATTGGTAAGACTTGACTGAAAGCTTTCAGCACCTCTGGTTCTTGTCTTTCACCCAGGATGTTCAGGCATAATTCTGCAAATCTCTCATAGACTTCACATAATCTTTGTACATTCTGAGGTGTGGGTACATGCAACCTTTCAAACTGCCCTGCCTGCAAATTTGTGAATTCTTTCTTACTGAGCTTACTTAGTTCCTCCATCACTGCTTGTGTTATCTGTGAGTCACAGCCACATGTGAACTGAAGTAAGTTACTGAGCTCAAGTGCCTTGGTTATGGAGGTGAGCTGCAGCAGCTCAACAATGCCCTGACTTCCAGATGCATGAGCAACATAACGTCCAGCCAGGAACTCTTGGAATGTCTTGTGTGAAAAGTTCAGCTGTTTCCTAGGATGCAATTTTGAGGAAGAAACCTCCAAGGAGACTACACCCAGCTTTAACAGTAACTCCCAATTAACCTTTTCTCTCTTTACTTCTGTAAGGTCAAGCAGGGTCTCATTCCTCAGCAGTGCCTCTAGTGCAAGCTTGCCGAGCTGCAGTAATGACTCAGAAACCTCTGTAGGCAGCCCTTCTGTTGGCATGTCCACTCCTTCCCACTCACAGCACTTTCTGACCAGACATGTCAGCAGGTTGTCGTACAGCCCCACCATTGTTCCAGTAGACACCATCTCTTGGTCCTCCTCCCACAGCAGACACAATAACATCAACATCATTGGTGTATACATTAAAGTGTTCAAAAGTTTGTTACCTTTGACATATTGAGCAAGTGTTCTTGTCAGTTCTTGCTTGTCAACAGTAGTGAAATACTGTTGCATGTATTTCTCAACATGTTTACTGTTATAGGAGAAGCCCATGATGTGTACATGACAGTCTGGTCGGGTGTACTGCTGCACTCCTGCTGAGGGTCGGGAGGTGATCACAATCGTGCTGTTGGGGTACATCTTGCCAGCCAGCAGTTTGGGAATGGCCTGCCCGGCTGCCCTGGCCTCAGGCCTCAGCTGATCATACCCATCCAGGAGGAAAAGCACTCGAGACTCATTTCTCAGTAGGGTTGCTCTGATGGCCTGTACATCAACACCTTTAGTTGCTTCATGAATACACTGATCCCACACCATCTCCTCAATGGTCTCCCCCTCTCTCACGTCCCGGAGTCGGATCAACAGGACGATGTCATGCCGTCTGCCCAGCTCTGTTTTCTTTGATACGGCATCTAGAGCTTCTTTTGACAGAAATGTTGTCTTCCCCTCTCCAGCTTCACCCTCAATCAGAATGCACCTTGGTGCTGTGGACTGTCCTGTGACCTCTGGTTTGAACAAGCCATCCAAAGAATGGAGGTTCTGTCTTTGCTTTCTGTTTTTTACATTGACCAACTCCAGGTCAGTGTAAATATCACCAAGACGGAGTGTAAAGTTGTCATTCCAGATGAGAGGCTTGAAGTGAGTCAGCTTTAACTCATAGTACTTCTTCACAGCCTCCTGGAACACATCTGAACAGGAAGAATATTACTTTATGTGTCATTAAGGACTAGGTTTATCACAACAGGCATGTTCTTGCTAATTAAGTAAAACTTTTTTTACTACAAGATGGTGAGACTCGATGGATTGTAATGCTAAGTGAAGATTATTTACATTTAACACAAGACGTGGTGATGGCACACTCAAGTTTTTACAACTTATTTTTATGCTGCCACCAACGCAGACAAGCACATGGACAACAGACACACTCATTTTCACCTGAGTTAGTGAGGCATGTCAATTAAAGTGCCTTTCAAAAGGGCACAAGATTGGTGGCATGGCAGGATTCAAACTCTGGACTTGTTGGTTTTGAGCGGAAAACTCTGCTATTACGCCACACAGCATAATCATGTTGCACACCATTGTGATATCTCAGCAACAAACGATTAATTGTAATTTGAGAAGGTTTGGCATATAACTTTATACAGAATCAAAAGGCACACCTTCTAAAAGTCCTTTGTGCTCTGCTGGTTCCAGACCTGATCTCGTCAGTGCAGACTCACCATGGCCTAGCTGTCCCTTGTGCTTGCTGAAAATAATGTTAGTATTAATATTTTCTATAGGCATAGTCATGAAACATGATATACATGTAAAGCTGTTATCAGTAATTTATACTCTGTAATGGGCACCAATTTGATGAACATACCACTTCCAGGTCAAAAGATACAAAGCCAGAAGTTCCACCGCATTAACATTATAAGATGCCCGGGCATTCATAATAGAATGTGTTGTTTGCTTTGCCCACATATCAAATATCAAGACAATCTATCGACTGAAGGTATTCTTTAGTTATCATGTTGGCACACAAAGTCAGACTGAGTCACATGCACAAAGACACAAACAAAAACAAAACAAAAATATAACCTCCTGGCAGAGGTAATGAGCCAGTTTTATCCCTGGATACTGCTTATTTATGTAGTACTATGAAGCCATGCAGATCATGTACTACTGAACAGAAAAAAACATCAATTATGAAACTCTTTGTAAAGAGAGGAGTTCTCTCACCTAGGGTCTTCATGATCCATTAATGTGGTACTAGTTTCTTCAGTATCCTGTATATACAGATTACAACAGGTGTCATTATGTGGGAAAATGCTTAATACACAATGATATTAAGTCCAAAAGTTTAAGGACTGATTTGCAAAAAGTATGCTGACTGTATATGTGAGATAATCTTTTCAGTGTATATAACAAAAAAATTAGAAATTCCAAACCTCTGGGAAGTATGCAGAGTTTTAGAATTAATTGGCACAACCAAAGTGATGGTCTGACATACTTTCTAAGACCGGCCTTTGATAAAAACCCTGTACACTAGAGTTTTCAATTTACCAGCCAGGATGCCATCCTACAGGTATTATTTTGTATTTGTATGACTGTATTTCGTATACTCGTTCCTCCTTCTATCGGACCAGCGGGTATAAGGACCCCAAAACGGATAGTACCCATTCTATAACTAACAGCTAATGTGGCAAACCTTTTTAAATACTAAAACTGCCGCTAAGATATGTTGTCCAGCTACCTTGAATTTGATTTTTAAAAATTCTATTCTGGCATTTCAATGAATTTGTTGGCCCGTTTCAAATGCATAGTTCAAAACTATGACTGTCACAGTAACACATGGCTGCCGAGAGCTATCCAGTGGCAAACCATGAGGCTATATACGCAGTGGAAGCACCTCTGCCTGGGGAGAATGCAATAACAATAGTTCACATTGCCTAGAATTGGTTTTTATATACAATTGAAAAATTTAATATACTGATTGTCTTAGACTAACACTTACTAGTATTATGTCAATGTCACATGTGTCAGATCTTGGTGAGTTGTACAGGTCTTCAGTCTCTTCATAGATCATCCAAATATCAGAGATCCCAGAGTCCGGAACTAGTGTAACAGAGGGATAAATCTGATGAAATCAGTATACACACTCTACACATAAGTGTTCTAAACAAGGATTAAATCAAGGATGTTCTACAAAAGGCCTGTGATGGAAGCTCCTTGATTAAATCACTACCTTGAGTCCTCAAATCGGAAATCAAGAGCTTGTATTGATTATAATTATTATATAAACAAGAATTCTGAGATCTCATACCTCCATGAAATATGGGCTTGATATGTAAATATAAATTTCTTTAATTATGCAAATGACCTCTGCATTAACATGATATATGCATCGTGATGTATGTTGACTTTTGATTAACTTACAGATGTCCCAGGTATGACATTCCCATCATTCACCATTAAGAAATCATAGAATTTTTGCATTAATTATGCAAATTAGGTCATCATTTGCATAATTAGCATCTGTTGATGTTCCGCCTGCCATAGATTACACACATTACATGTATGAAAGTAGTATAATGTAAAACACTGTAATTATAGTCATTAATTATTAATTATGCTAGTAAAGTCCTCATTTGGATAATTTGAATTTAATATGTACATCTCTCTCTCTCAGCTAACACACCAAAAATTATGAACATATGTTGTTCCTATCTGAACGTATTGGCTTTTAAACATTTCGCCAGAAAGTGCCCTGCACTTCCAGAACAAGCTGCTATGGGGACCAAACCCGCACCACTTATTCCTGACAGGAAAAGCAATCTGTCACCAAAACATCAAGACCATAGCATGTTCAGGACAAAAGATACAAAAACCGGAAGTTCTGCTGCAGTACCAAGGTCATCCACCAGGAGGCCGATATTTGACCTTGACCTTTGGCTTCCTAAGACCTACCAACATACCAAATATCATCTTAATCCATCAAGGCTTTATGAAGTTATGCTGACTACAAATGTGCGGAAACACAAACACACACACACACACACATACATGTAGTTACAGACACACAGACACGCCAAAAACAATACCTCCATTTTTCATGGAGGTAATAATAAGTATATATTATAATGTTATCAGAGCATTGGGATTCAGGAGGGTAAACCAACTTTTGCATGCTATATTGACTTTCAAAAGGCATTAAATTTGATTGGATTGACAGAGCTCTTCTGGCAGACAGATTGATTGATAGGGTTGACAGAAAAACCTGTCCAGTCTGGTAAAAGGGTCTGCATGGGGAATTACAATGTAGTCCAAATAGCCACTATTCAAGACACTGTCTACATTGTATGTTGAGACAATGGATACATGTGTGTGGCTGCACATGAAAAAGGGACACAGCAGGCTAAGGACATAGTTTACATGTATACTTAGTAGATATACAAAATATAGATTGATGTACATGTCCTTGCACGGGCAAAGTCTGAATGATGGTAACATAAGAGATTGGCTGACCATGCCATGCCTACTAGTTTCTGGTAAGATTTCCTAGTAGGCACCAAAAGTGAGTCAAACTACATGTAGTCTGGAAATTAATGTTCCTTTAGACCATTTTACCAGATCAAAATCAAATGTATCAATTTAGTTTTTTTACTTCTCAAATAAAAATATTGAATTCATCTAATGTTGAATACAACCCCCTTGGTTTACATTTTGTACCTACCTAATATCTACATTTTGAGTACTGTAATTCAACCCAGAAGTTTTCCCAGACAATCCTCCACCCCTAAGCATAATCTCCAAGCAGATCTTCAGACTGGACAGGCTTTTCCGCCAACCCCTGATTGATACAGGGGTTAATGGCAAATTTTTGAGGTGTTATTTGAGGAGGGGACAGGGTTAGTTTAATGGCAGCAAAATGTTTTCGCTCAATGCGGACGCGGGATGCGCCGCATGGCATTACACGGTAGGCTGACAAGAGTGCCCAGTTGCTGACAAACAACCTAAGCATTGTGTTACGCAGAGAAGTTCAATGTTTATCTGCGACAAATTTTCCACTGCATTTGCCGCATGCATCGCAGCTACATACAAACCAGGAAAAAAAGCGAAATGAGAAAAAAACAGCTCGGGTGGTCACGAGGAAGGGCCCAACTTGTGTTTGTGATACAAGTACATAAGCATGCAAGCATGGGCATAAACAATAATGAGGGCTTCATAAACAAATACAAGAATGTGGTTGATTATTGTTTTAATAGCGGAGACCGAAGACAAGTTACAGGAAATGTTGAACATTGTAACAAAGTCACAGGTGTTTACAGCGGAGACTGATGATCAATCAGGCAAAATCTCAAGTTAAAGGAAGCACATGAATTTATGTTCAGAGAAATGAAGTTGGGGTATACAAGCTCCTATATAATAGATTCAGCAGGCAGGGCCCTACATGTAGGAAGTATACTTGGCAAAGTTAAGGTCCCT
>NW_017803927.1:60752-82237 GCF_001625305.1 Branchiostoma belcheri | reverse complement strand
TTCCCTCCCTCCCTCCCTCCCTCCCTCCCTCCCTCCGAAAATTCTATGACTCCTTAGTGGTAAATGATGGGAATTTTTATACTTGGTACATGTGTACATGTAAGTTAATCAAAGTAATCAATGTAAGTTAACATCACGATGCAATTATTATGTTAATGTGGAGCTCATTTGCATAATTAAAGAAGAAATTTACATTTACATGTCAAGCCCATATTTCATGGAGGTATGAGATCTCGGAACTCTTGTTAAAGGATGCAGCAAAGGTTTATCAGAGTAATGCTATCAAACATGTAATAGAAATTATCTATTAGTTGTCAGAGTGTGACCTACATTTGTATATATACATGATGTTTATTAGGACCGTATTTGATTCTAATCTGTTATTTTTAAAAAGCAGGTTAGGCTGATTTAGCCTTAGCATTGTATATCTCCTCAATTTGTAATCTTCAAATTACTTTATGTTTTCAATCAGTATCAGTATCACTCATTCTGTTAAGCTTGCTCAAATCTGCCATTAATTCTAATGAATATCGATGCTGTTACTCACTTTGAATAATTCTTGATACTAATGCTTACCTTCTTCCATTGTCATTTGACTTGTGGATGTTGCCAGGGTAGAAATCTCCTGCTCAGGATGTGTCTTGAATTGTCCAGGTGTGGTGTAGACTGATGATTCATACATTGGTGTCAGCTCTTTTTGTCCTAAACAAACATTTTGTGATATTTTAAAATTGTATTCAATAAAATTAGTGACTAATGCATTGCAACATAATGCACTACATGGTGTTTATAGAAAAAGCAATATTTCTTATAAAGACCACAGGTAGACAAATAATTTATTATTATTCTTATGAAAGGTTATAGCACAAAGTGACAGTTGTTTACAGTTAGTTGTCTTGGGAAACCCTGAATTAACTAACACGTAGACGATTCTTACAGTACTGTATGAAAATAGGTATAAACTAGAAAGGCCAATATTTGCTTTGGAGCAAATACAGCGATGGGTTCACCACATTTTACGACATGGCAGGGAAAGAATGAGAAACACAAGGGAAAACAATGATTTACATTGATATAACTATAATATGAAGTAAAATACAACTAAAACAACAGTTGGATAGCCATTCCCTACTTTATTGGTTAGGATTTTTAATTGCATAATGCAAACTGTTGATTTTCAAAAAAAAAAAAAAACGTCCATGCCCCGCATTCCAATGCTGGAGCAGGAAAGCTTGAAATACCTACCAAAACACTTGAATACATATATGTATACATACTGTCAGTATGGAAATGCTCTGTGCAGGTGTTAATCAAGTTAAATCCCAACAGCCAATCAGTAAGAAATGCTCTGTGCAGGTGGAAATGCTCTGTGCAGGTGTTAATCAAGTTAAATCCCCAACAGCCAATCAGCAAGAAGTATAGAGGAAAGCTGCATGCCTATTGGTTGATGCCCTGCATTCCATTGTGATGACTCATGCCCAAACGTGGTAAACAAGGCACACTAACACAGTAATACATTTGCTATAACACAGCCAAAAAACTCAAATAAAACCATTCTAAAAGCCTGTATCACAATAATTTAAAAAACGCCTAGGGCTATTTGCCCACTGTACCTCCATACCAAATTTCAGGACCTTGGGCCCTAAAATGAAGAAGCTGAATCCATTTAAAAAATGGCAGGAGAAGGAGGAGAAGAAGAAGAAACATCAGAAAAAGCAATATGGGTTCACCACCACTTCGTGGTGTGGTGAAACCATAACTACATTCATATAATCTAGGAAGTACAACTGTATAGTGTGAAGGCCATATTGATATGCCTTGCTATAATGATAAAATCACAATACAAATTTTGCAACAATCTGTTAAATGGCTTATGAGATATTTGGAAAAATACCTGTGGAATGAGCAGTTTCTACTTTCAACACTCTGAATCCTTTTTTGGTTGGATCAGTCAGTGAGAGATGTTTCAGACCAGCCTCAAAGTCTTCTGGATCGATGGTTACGGTGAGGTCATCAGGGCTGACACCACTTGCACGGAGTTCTTCAGACACAAACAGCTTTTGGAGCACCTGGTGTACTTTTTGCTGTTCATACATCTCCCACAGTTCAATCAAACTATCCATGTCATCACAGGAGAAAACCAAGATAACACTCCCCTCTTCCGTGCCCTGAAGTCTAGTCTTTGGGTTGTTCAAAACCATTGTAGGGACATATGTTTGCTCTATTGTCTTGAAGTGCGGACGCTTTGATTCCTTTAGGTCAACATGGATACGTATCTCTGCACCACCTAAAGGATAGAATAGAATTATGTTGATTCTTCTTTGTACACAGTCATGCATGTCAAATCTATGATCATATAGAATAGAGACATGTTCCTTTATGCCGTTTTTCAAGATTGATAAAAAATGTGGCATTTAATACATAATGATTTAGCATACAATGACAATGTGCAAATGTACACAACACATGTATAGCAAATTTACATGAAACTTACCCATTTCTGTGGCTTCACTAATCTTGCCATTAGTATTTTTAGCAAGAACACGAAAGCGGTATGTGCTTCCAACGTGAAGTCCATCTTGAAGTTTGCACATGCAATCATCCTCTGTTGTTGCACAAGACTTCCATGACCCCCACTCGCTCTGTGTGTCATTGAGACATAGGCTTTTCTCAATGATGTAGGAGATTTTACCACAGTCAGTACTTTCAGGCCCCATCCATCTTAAAGTCACACAGTTGGGCACTTCGTTGCAGTTGCAACTTTGAACCTGAAGTCTGCGGGGAGGGAATGGCTGTCCTGTGAAAAAAATGCATGTTGTTTTAAATTTCCAAGACTTACAGAATAGGATCATTGTGATATTCAGCTGAGGATGGTAAAGCAGTTTCATCATTGTCCATTACAATGTAGCAGGTGCAGATTGATGAGGCTTCGATTCAGAATGTGGTTCTCAAAAATATGGAATTTTTGACTTTACATCCCATTAAAAAAGACATCCTTAGACAAAGCTACCACTAAGTACCATACTCAGATTCACTCAACTTTAATTCCCATTAATTTGTGTACAGGCTTTTAACATCCGCCATGTTGGATTACAGTGAATGTCTGTTAAACATGCCAACATGCTACATGTACTACTCAAATCACTTTACCCAACAACACCTGGTCATCAAGATTATTATCATAATTATTATGGCTAATATGCCGTCAATTAAACTAAGTAAGAAAGAATCCTACCTGGTAATTTGGCCACCACCCTTCGAAGTACTGTTGGATTGCTGTACACATACTGATCATCAATCTCATACACTGCTTTTACACGGAAATCATATACTTTGTAGCTCTCGGTGTCGATATACTGTTGTGGTTGGCTGGTTTTATCTATGAAAGGTAGTTCCATATGTGTAGACTTCCAGCTAATATTTTTTGATAGAGACTGTTCTACCAAGTAGCCCACAAGTGTTTCTGAATCATCAACTTTTTCCCATTTAAGTCGAATATGGTGATGGTTGGTTTCTACAGCCTCTAGTTTTTTAGGTGCCTTTAGCCCCTCTACTTTCAAAATAGTATGTTTCTTTCTTTTAGTTACTTCACGAATAAGATCAAATTGTAATGTCTTGTATAGAATATTCATCAATTGGTGTGTTTTACATTTTCCATCACTGGAGAGTTGTCGCAAAAGCTCAGTTGCTTTATCCTTCTCTGCAACATTTGAAATCTTTTCCAAGTCTTCTTTTTCCAGAATTTTCTCTTGATACAGGTAACCAAGAAGTGCTGTATCTACTTTAAGCCTTTCCGTGAGGATAACATAATTTTCACGAATAAAGGCTTCAATGTCATCCTCAGGATCAAGTTCTGGAAACAAACAAAGAACACATTCTCAGTAATAGACATTAATGTTGCCACTTACCCATTTTAAAGCAAAATAGCCTTAGGCCACACCAATTTTATTTCTTGGTTAACGGATTTTTCTAGTAAAATAATGGAGCGGGCTGGCAAAAAAAAATAAAAATAAAAGCAGGCCTAGGTATCTTATTATGGCCCAAAAGGGTACCATAGGAGCCATGAACTCAACAAACCAGGCTGGTTCAAAATTTAAACAATGAATTTTGAACTTTTAATGATACCACTGCATTGAAAGATGGAATAACTGTAACAATTAGGAAGAAAGGGACTGTTTTTAACTGTTCAGGGCAAAATATGAGCATTTTGCAGTTGATTCTGAATTTTTATTTTTTTTTGCAAATCAGAAAAAAATGAAGAGGCCTTGCGCAACAAAATTATTCTCCCATTACGCTAATAAGTTGCCGAAAAGATGAAATAGTGAGTAGTTGAAAGTTATCGAAAATGACTAGTATCTAGATGAAAAAATTTCAATTATTTGTATTTTCAGTTTTGGCGCAAAAATTTTACATAATATCACTTTAAACAATAATTATTGTATGATTTGGGACTTTTTCACTGTTTCAGCTCACAATTTACAGTATAGTGGGGGGGGGGCATAAGAATGGCAGGCAGAGCAAGATCCAATAGGCTTACTGCTTTCCTCTTCTCTGCTTGCTGATTGGCTGTTGGGATTTTTCAGGTTAACTGCATTAACACCTGCGGCAAGAGCTATACCATATAATTTGACAGTCACTGCATTCAAGTGTTTTGGTCTAGGTATGGCAAATTTTCCTCCAGCATTGGAATGCGGGGCATAAATGCCTTTTATCTGCATGAAAAATGGAGATATTGTTTTTGGCATTTCTGTCTGTGTCTGTCTGTCTGTGTGTTTGTGTTTCCGGATATTTGTGGCAGATATAAATTTTAAACCTTTGTATGGATTGTAATGATATTTGGTAAGGTATGAGGGTAGGTGTTGGGTAGGTAAAGGTCTAGGTCGATTTTGGGCCTCCTGGTGGCTGACCTTGTTACTGCAGCAGAAGTTACGATTTTGTATCTTTTGTCCTGGACATGCTATGGTCTTGATTTTTTAATGATTGATAGCTTTTCCAGCCAGTAATAAGTGGTGTGGATTTGGTCCCCCTAGCAGCTTGTACTGGAACTGCAGGGGGGTTCTTGCAAAAACTTTCAGAGCAGAGTAATTCACAAACTTTAAGGAACAATGTATTTTAATGGTTTTTGTTATGTTGGCAGACAGAGATCAACATTTTTTGATGCCAATTATGCAAATGATGACTTCATTGGCATAATTAATGAGGAAATTCTGTAATTCCAGTGTCTTACATCATGGGACTTTGATACATAAAAGCTTATAATCTATGGCAGGTGGAATATCACCTGGCCAGATACCAATTAAGCAAATGCTACCTAATTTGCATATTGAATCTGATAATTCTATGACTCCTTAGTGGTACATGTAAATAATGGGAATTTCATACTTGAGACATGTGTAAGTTCATCAAAGTTAACATCACAATGCATTTATTATGTAATGTAGACGTCATTTGCATAATTATTGAAGAAATTGACATTTACATGTCAAGCCCATATTTCCTGAGCTGGAGCCATGACATCTCCGAACTCTAACTTGTTTTCTTGTGTGTGACGTGTGTGTGTGTTTGTGTTTGTGTTTCCGCACATTTGTAGTCAGCATAACTTCAAAACGCCTTTATGGATTGTGATAATATTTGGTACGTTGGTAGGTCTTAGGAAGACGAAGGACAAGGTAAAATGTTGGCCTCTTGGTGGCTGACCTTGGTACTACAGCAGAACTTCCAGTTTTTGTATCTTTTGTTCTGAACATGCTATGGTCTTGGTTTTTTGGTGAGAGCTTTTCTTGTCAAGAATAAGTGGTGTAAGTTTTGTCCCCCTAGCAGCTTGTTCTGGAACTGCAGGGGAGTTTCTGGTAAAAACTTTTAAAGTGGATAAGTCAAGAAAGGAACAACATAGTTTCATCATTTTTGGTGTATAGGTATCTTATTGAGAGATGTACATATAATTAAATGCAAATTATGCAAATGAAGGCTAAATTTGCATAATTAGGTATGATATTTAGATCTGTAATTACAGTGTCTTACGTGGTAGTACATGAAACATCAACAGATACCAATCATGCAAATAATGACCTAATTTGCATAATTTCGCGAATTGTGAATGGTAAATGATGGAAATTTTATACCTTGTGACATGTGTAAGCTATTATACAGTAACTCAAAGGTTAACATCACTAGTGTCATTTGCATAACTAATATCACATTTTGGACAGGGGTTTTTGTGCGGGAGGGGGACAATCACATTTCTTGGTACGGGGGATTTTGTGAACCATATGCTGCATTTGCTCCAAAGCAAACGTCAGCCTTTTAGTTTTATTTCATATTTAGGCCACACCAATTCAATTTATTGGTTAATGGATTAGCAAAATGCTTAATAATATATTTTGCCTTGAACAGTCCTTTTCTTTCTAGTTGTTACATTCCATCTTTCAATGCAGTGGTATCATTAAAAGTTCAAAATTCAAAACACCAGGCTGGTCCAAAATTTTCGACCAGCCTGGTGTGTTGACTTCATGGCTCCTATCGTACCATTTTGGGCCATAATAGGATGCCTAGGCCTGTTTTTATTTTTTCATTTTTTTCGCCTGCCCGCTCCATCATTTTTCTAGAAAAATCCATGAATCAAGAAATTAAATTCGTGTGACCTTACTGAACACTAAACATGACTTTATACCTTTATGTCCTTCCGCCACATCTCGTTGCTTCTGTGGACTTGGAGCAGCTGCTGTTAAGAAGGAAATATAATTATAGGCAATATTTTGCGTACTAGGTAATAATGTCAATTTCAGACTTGTGTTTAATTTGCCACTAACAAAACAAAACAATGCTCTTACTACTGATAATATAAGGTAGGGTTGGGTTGGGTTGGGCAAGGTGGTGATTACTAATAGGCAGACCACTTTATTTTGTTACCTTTGCCCTGACCTTTGCCAAGAAGGTTATGTTTTGGGGAGCATGTGTCTCTGTGTGTGAACACAATAAATTAGAATATCTAGGTGGACTGTCTAGACATTTGGTTTGTCAATGCTAGGTGCTAGCCGCAACTTCAAACGGCTGGTAGTGCTCTGTATAAGATGGACTAGCGAACTACATCATGTAAGATGTCACTCTTAAGACATACCATGCATGATATAATCACGGGGGTCGGCCCTATGTTACAACAGCCCTATGTTTAACATGACAGCCCTATGTTACGACAGCCCTATGTTATGTAACGCAGGAGCAGGGAATAGAAGCTCGGAAAAACTCAGATGGTGATTCTCGGCCGCTTCTCGGCCGCCAGCCGGGATCGACAGGGCGTGCCACGTGACACTCCCAACAATCCGTCCAGAACCAGCGTCGCAGACCGCCAGACCAAAAGCTCCAAGAGCTATATATTTTGGTCAAGAATTCTTTTTCATTTCGAAATTTGAAAAAAATCTCGGATTTCGGATCTCGGTTAACATAAAATCGCGAGATGTTTTCATTGTTAATTATTAAATACAAAATTCTCGACATTTTTGGATACGTAGTATGAAAATCTTGAAAGCATGATCTTTGATTCCGTCATCACGCTAAATTAAGGTCTCAGAACGGAGTTTCTTTTACGATTTTGGTATCCAATGGACACCCCAGGCCCAATGGCTACAATTCCGCCCAGAAAATTAGGCCGGAAAATCTTATCATATAAGTGAACAGAGGTTTTCAGGTTTTTAGGTATCGTCTGTTGACGCTTCAATTCGCGTAAAAACCGTAGTGAAATTTAGATTTTGGTGTCGAAAAATATCGTTTTTGACACTTCTCAATGGAGCTGCCTCTGTAAAAATGAAAGCGTCCCCGATGGAGAAACGCCCGTTTAGATACCTGTTTGGGGTGACTGACCGTTGCTTAAGGCTATTGACAGGACCATCCTGTCAATAGTGGAAAATTTTGCACTATTGACAGGATCATCCTGTCAATAACAGAAAAAACATACTGTTGACAGGACCATCCTGTCAATAGTGGGAAATTTTGCACTATTGACAGGATCATCCTGTCAATAACAGAAAAAACATACTGTTGACAGGACAATCCTGTCGATAGTGGAAAATTTTCCGTTATTGATAGGACTTTTCCTGTCAATAACGGATTTTATTTTGCTGTTGACAGGACCATCCTATCAATAATAGAAAAGTTTCCACTATTGACAGGATGGTCCTGTCAACAGTATAATTTTCTGTTATTGACAGGACCATCCTGTCAATAACGGATTTTATTTTGCTGTTGACAGGACCATCCTATCAATAATAGAAAAGTTTCCACTATTGACAGGATGGTCCTGTCAACAGTATAATTTTCTGTTATTGACAGGATGATCCTGTCAATAGTGCAAAATTTTCTGCTATTGACAGGATGGTCCTGTCAATAGTGCAAATTTTCTGGATAGACACTTTCCTGACCGTTTGGGACGGCTGCCCGTCCCTGGTGGTAAACGGGGATATTGGACGTCTTGAAAAAGGCCAAAAACGGTCCAGGACGCCTCAAACACCTTGTACATCACCGTTCGAAACGTTCGTTTAAACGGCCGTCCGTGCGTTTCTGACGGCATTCTGGCGGCGTATCCGAAGAGCTCTCGGGCGGGCTCCCTGATGGGCTCCCGATACGCTGCGTGACGGGCCTTTGGGCTGTTGTGACAAATGTAAGGTAAACCCGCCAAAGTGTTGATTTCAAACTTGTTTTATCTCACATAGTTTGTTGTTTTATACATTGTCAAGAGATCCTTCGGGAGTGTTCAGGTAACCCCGCCATAGTGTTGAAATATTACGGTAACCATAAAACGATCCTACAAGAAAAGTTTTTTTTTCAGTGACAATATATCACATGAAAATTTTCTCCGAGATCATTACACTCAATAAATTTACAATTTATCATTTGGTGTCTGAACATAGCCATTATTGCACTGAAAAAAGGGGGCGTCAAAACATAGGGCTGTCGTAACATAGGGCTGTCGTAACATAGGGCTGTCGTAACATAGGGCTGTCATAACATAGGGCTGTCGTAACATAGGGTATGAACCATGACAGGTTTATTGAATGTCTTGAATGTTCCCTCTTATAATGCTTGACGTGATTAGATGATAATTTTGCAAATCAGGATCTAATTGGCATAATTAATGAGGAAATTCTATCAACCTGCTGCATTTATGATAGGACTATTCATGATAGGATTATTCAAATGTATAACATTATTATGTAATTGGGGAAACAGACATGCAAACACCAGTAGATAATTGATAAATGTAAATAAACACCTAATTTCCATAATTAATGAAAATGCTATAATAATTCCATAGTGACTGCCTGGAATTTCATACTTGTGGCATTTCGAAGTGAAGTGAACTCAGAGTTCTATGAAAGATTTTGATATGTGCTTTTGATTTTTACATTTCTTCATCTCTCTAGTCTAACCATACGAAATGAGAAACTCTTATCGGAACCATTGAAAGCAGACTTTGAACGTTTTTGAATATTAGTCATTTTTAAAGGGCCATTTGTCACACAATCTGCATTTGTTTGGATTGGTTTTGATTTTTCTGAATAGAGGAACATCTATTCCTTAAGAAACAATCGTCGTTTAATTGGGATCTAAATATTGTGAATCGTGGGAAGAGGCTAATTATGGGGTATTTTAGCTTCCGAAAAATAATAAATCAAGCAATTTCGCTACCATAATGCAAAAGCTATTGACTGGAATATTGTCTTTCTGAATCAGAATGTATGCAGGGGCATGGTGACTGCTAAAATAAATGCAAAGGAAGTGATATGGGCTCTGCATGGGGGTTTTGAGTATACTTAAAATAGGTTTGACTGATTTATGATGTGAATAATGCTAACTGTCTCACTTTACATTTAGTGGATTATTACTAACTTGCAGTTTGTGTATAGAAAAATAGCTACGAATAACTTGGGCTCTGCATGGGGGTTAATGTGACACCTTTCACATATTTTTGCTTGTGTGTAAATTAAGTGTGTAATTTTTTTACATTACTAGTATACTAATTTTATTTATACGTGTGTATACAATTTGACACACACATAAAACACAAGTAGCACACCAGAACAAGTTTTACTGCTGAATCAGAAGTCTTTAGGGACATGATGACTGAAACTAGAGTTCCTCATCTCCCACTTTCGCCATAAAATATTAACCTAATGACTGGCGAATTATAAGTATTTGTCTTTCTAGCATTTTCTCATGAATTATGCAAATGAGATCCACATTAGTTATGTTTGATGTTATTTCAACTTCAATAAACTTATAAATGCCACAAGTATGAACAAGAAGCTTGAAAGTACCAGGCTGAGCATAAACTACTAGCACTAACATTTTCATTAATTGTGCAATTAAGTCTTCGTTTTTATAATTGATGTATGGCAATGTTCCTCTTGTTCTTACATACATGTTACAAGTTTGAATAATTCTATCATGGAAGGTGGCAGGTTTATAGATTAATAATGCAAATCAGATCCTGATTTGCATAAATGTCATAAAATCATGTCAAGCGTCATTAAATCTACCCACACACCAAAAATGACGACGACGTGTCATTGACATACTAATATTAGTTATCCTAATATTCTTTTAACAAACGCTCCTGCAGTTAAAAAAATCTGCTGCATAATAGGACCTAAAGCCTCACTTTTTCAGAGGAGCCATTTACCACCCAAAATTCCTGATCCTGGACACGCACAGACACACATACACGAACGTCACTGAAAATATAACATTCTTGGCGAGGGCGATAAATGCAAAGAAAGTGATATAGAGACTGCATGCATGGGGTTTTTGAAATACTTTTAGAATTGGACTTTGCATCTGAATGGTACTAACTACCACGCCCGCCATTAGCTGTTATCGTAAACCCTATACACAAGCGTTACTTACTTGTAGTCTGTATGTAGACAAAGGGGTTCACAATACCTTTGGATTCGGCATAGGAGTTAGCATATATGTACATATGGAGTATATCGATGAGCGTAATATTGTGCAAACACCAAAATACGCAAGAAATGATCAAGTTGTAACTGGACAGGTATAGTGCATGGCCCCTACATGTACTTAGCCCCACAGTCACTTGGGGTAGAATCCTTGATATCATGGGACCCTCCCGAGTTAAAGGCTGGGCAACTGGACGGTCAATGTCAGACAAATTGAAGACCTATCTGATTACATTTCAACCAGGGAGCTAGGTCGGGCCAGAAAGCTGATGTTGTACAAGTGGCTCTAGTATCTGGAGATGCCAGGCCGATGGGAAGCTGTATAGGCCGTTGTAGTGGCATACAGGCAAGCAGCTTACAAGCCATTTTGCTGGACTGTCGGCATCAGAGACAGCAGGAAAACACAGAATGTGTGGCCACTGACATAACAGGTGATATAAAAGGAAGGCGAGTGGCAGGCACTGTAAAAGACAGTCTATACTTAGTCTAGCATTCACTATAGTCACCCGGTTATAGTGAAAGACACCGATCGATTATAATCTCATGCGAAATAGCAAATCATTAATTTAAAAGCTGAATGAAACCAGAAGTGATTTTCGACAGGTTAAAACGAATAGATAATTCCCATGGCCATAGCACGCGACTCGCGACAGGGGGTGGCCTAAGACTGCCTAAACCGAGGACAACTGCAATGAAAAGAACATTCGCTTACAGGTGTATAAAATCACACAACGTTCTTCCACCACACGCCAGATCAACCACACAACCACAAGTTCAAAAACATCATAAATGATATGTTGACATACAACATAGATACAAACAAACTTTTAAAGCACTGGTGGTAAAGTACTTGCGCAAGAAATAAGCTGTATATTGTATCATTGACCTCTGACCTCTCCAAAAAGCAATTTTGTGTGGTGTAACTTGTAATCGTACATAATTGTTCATTGTTTATTATGAATGCAAGTGTTATGTTACGTGCCTTACTATGTTATTGTACTCTGTGTTTTATGAAACCAGGAAGAATAGATTGGATGTTTTTATCTAATCTAATTGATATCCAATAAAACTTCAGCTTCAACTAAAGCTCAAAGTTATTTACAATTACATACAGGAATTGGAGACCACCCTAGGGCTGGCACACAGACATGTGTAAATTGATTTTTGTATTTTGTTGGAGTTTTGTTTCATAATGTGTCCATGATATGACAGATTATACCCAATTCTCAAGTTGTTACAATGCATGACCAGCATTTGTTACCAATTACGGTAGTAGCAAAACTAAAAGTAAACTGTCATTTTTATCATTATTCATTTCCACAGTTTTCAAAAGTACAGCTACATACAATTATCTCAGGATTGGATCTTTGCCTCAGGATTGGATCTTTGCCTTGACCTTGTTATGGTCTTGTTTCTAGATAATGCCGCTACATGCTCTGTATCCATTTAGCCAGGGTATCACATGGTATCACATTTTGAAGGCCTGATAACTCCAAAGTCCACAAAACATAGCATTTTTATTGAGTACAACATAGTAGATATATGAAGTTATTTAGTAATTTATCTAGTTAAGGACATATTAGAGAGCCCAAGCACATGTATTTTAATCTAGAAGATTGCATGATAAATGCCAGTACAAATATCCATTGAAGAAAGCTAGATATCTAATATCTAGCTATGACTGTGGGTTTAGAAGAGCTATCAGTGCAAGACGGGTGGAAACGCGTTGGGCAGAAACTTGTTATGGTGTGCTACTTGTGTTTTCTGTGTGTGTGTGTCAAAATAATATAAGAATTACACACTTATAAAGAAACAAGATATGAAACAAAATATGCGAAAGGTGTTCCATTAATCCCCATGCAGAGCCCAAATTATTCTTAACTATTTTTTCTATACACAAACTGCAAGTTAGTAATATAATCCACTAATGTAAAGTGGGACAGTTAGCATTATTCACATGATAAGTTAGCTAAACCTATTTTAAGTATACTCAAAACCCCCATGCAGAGCCCATATCACTTCCTTTGCATTTATTTTAGCAGTCACCATGCCCCTGCATACATTCTGATTCAGAAAGACAATATTCCAGTCAATAGCTTTTGCATTATGGTAGCGAAATTGCTTGATTTACTGTTTTTCAGAAGCTAATATACCCCATAATTAGCCTCTTCCCACGACTCACAATATTTAGATCCCAATTAAACGACGATTGTTTCTTAAGGAATAGATGTTCCTCTATTCAGAAAAATCAAAACCAATCCAAACAAATGCAGATTGTGTGACAAATGATCCTTTAAAGATGACTAATATTAAAAAAAGTTCAAAGTCTGCTTTCAATGGTTCTGATAACCCCCAAGCATACCCTTTAAAGTTCAATGCCAGAGTTTCTCATTTCGTATGGTTAGACTAGAGAGATGAAGAAATGTAAAAATCAAAAGCACATATCAAAATCTTTCATAGAACTCTGGAGAGAGCGATCTGAATTTCGTGAATTTCCAGGCAAAAATTCTCCAATTATTGAGGGTCTCCATGGGGGGTTCCAGAACTCCATAACAAAAAAGAGCTGGAGGGTTTTAATCATATGGCCGGTGATAGTTACCCATACCTATCCTATATACAAAATATGAGCGGATTTTGCCGACCCCCATCTTCCGACCTCCCAATCGATTTTGCCTGGTTTTCTCATGCAATGACATATTTTACTTGAGAACCTCATTTGCATATCATTTATGAGGAAATGCTAGAATAGCCTGGGTTGTTTGGGTGGAAAATATGATCAACATGATTAATGGAAATGAGGACCTAATTTTGCATATTAATCAACATTTATAATTCAGTCTTAAAGGCTAATATGTAACAAAAGCATGAGCTCGTGGAACTCTAGTTTCACTTAAATCAAAAAACTTAAGAGTCTTTTTTGTGCAGTGTGTTCAGTTTTGGGGCATCTAGATGATATCATCCATAAAATCTAGTCAGTAAATCTAATGTACACAGAGGAATTGCCTTCAATGTTAAACATGGTGCTATCTATGTCACAATTAATGTTAAAATTACATTTAATTATCAATATTTACCATCATCTGGACTCATCATGTCCCTAACACCACCACCTCTTGTAGACTTTGACTTGAATGTGTTCTTCTTTTTCTTAGTAAACATGGTGGATCTAGTTGGTTCTGAAAAGAATGAAAAAGTTCTAAGACTTTGTTTGTTGCAACACTTTGAAAATATGCTTGTCCATTTAGGAAACAGATTGTTTTTACAAATGTATTTAGATTGAAAAAACCTTCATGACTGAGGAGGAACATTAATGCAGAAACTCATATTTATGTGTGAACAATGTATTTATTTTACAAAATGTCATTGTACTAATTGAAGTGTTATAATTTTGCAAAAACCATAAAATTTATGTTTTTTCAAAATCATAACTTCAATACGTATTTTGTAAGTATACCTTAGGCCACACCAATTGGTTGGTTCTCGGATTTGCCTCTGAAACAACTCAAAAATGCTCATATTTTTGCCCCAAAAGTTGAGGAAATTTAAGTCCAGGTTTTCTTCCTAGTTGTTACAGTTTTCCCATCTATCAATGCAGTGGTTTGAAAGTTCAAAATTCATTGCTTGAATATCAACCCAGCTTTTTGTGTTGACTTCAGGCCACACCAATTCAATTTGTTGCTTCTCGGATTCGCCCTGTCCATATTTTTCTGATTTGCAAAAAAAAAAAAAAATTGGGGGTTCTGAATTAGCTGCAAAATGCTCAATGAAATTTTTTTGGCCCCAACAGTTGAAAAAAAGTCCTTTTCTTCCTAGTTCTTAAGTTTTTCAATCATGTAGTAAAGCAAATTTGTTTCATTAAAAGTTTAAAATCTATTGTTTTAATTATAAACCAGCCCAGTATGTTCACTTCATGGCTCATATTGTAACATTTCCGGCTATCATGTGGTGCCTTGGCCTGTTTTTTTTAAATTTTTTTTCGCCCTGTCGCTCCTGATTTTTTATGAAAAAATCCGAGAAACAACAAATTGAATTGATGTGGCCTCATGGCTCCTATGTACTGTATTTAGGGCTATAATAGGATGCCTAGACCTGCTTTTATTTTTTTTCGCCCCGTCGCTTCATATTTTCTCTGAAAAAATCTGAGAGCCAACAAATTAAATTGGTGTGGCCTTATTACAGAATTGTTTACAGTCAAACACTGTGAAACCTCCCATTTGCATCCTTTGCCTTTGGCAAGATAAACCCACCACATTACCTTAGGTAAATACATTCACTGTAGTTTTAGATTTCAAGCATGTTACTTTTCACCTTAAAGATTTAATCTTCATTACATTCATGGCCCTCAATGTGTCACATATTTCATACTCTAATAATTTACTTGCAAACAGCACAAAGGCAACAGATTTAGCTTCATGGACAAAGTGCACCTGTGCTCGAGAACAGCCCTTGATTTGAGGTTTTGATGGCCTAATTGATTCTCTCACCATAAACACATGATGGAAGTTGATTCATAAATTGATCCAGAAATCTATAGCTATGAAAATACTTTTTCTTACCTCATTAAGATTATCTCTTCAATAAAACAAGTCTACAGGTCAGTCTTTAGGAGCAGGAAATCTTCCCGCTGTACTCACGGCAGCCATGTAGGTACATGTACACACTGCGTGGAGTCACCTTACCTGATTACTTATATCCATCCGCAACAGATTTTAGATACTCTAATTCATTACTTTGGTCCTTTCATAGTAAACACATGATCAAGAAACTCATGAAATATATTTTCTTACTTCATTAATATCTGAAGATATCTCCTCAAGAAAACAAGGTCAGTCTTTCGGAGCAGGAAATCTTCATGCTGCACTCACGGCAGCCATGTTAGGTATGCACTTTGTGACACCGCTTCACTTCCCATATCCATCCGCAACTGTACCACACCTTTTCAGGTAATAAGTAGTTCCCACAATTATGTAGAACAGTAGGCTGAATGTCAAAAAGGCCAGGCAAACTTTCTTGTTTCATTTCTTCTTAGGTATGCCATCAATAATAGGGTAAACATTTTGTTTGAAAAAAACAGAGAAAAACTAAGTTGATATATGCTACGACTGAGGTCTTATTTGATTACCGTTAGTCTGTTGCGTGCTTTGTGCTGTGTCAGTGTTGACTTTGACTTGCATACCTTTGTGTTGAGCCTAATCAGGCATGTTAACTTTCATTTTCGCCAAAGATTGAACAGTCTGGGGGTAAATACAGGGTGGTCTTACCTGTTAATTCATAAATAAGCCTTTCTATAGCTTCTGAGTGTTAACAGATCTTAAAGGTTGAGGCTGAACTCTGTGATCAAGAAGAGAAATCAACAGTTAGGTTGGGTTACCTCACGCATTCATTAACCTTGGACACTGACACCACTGGTCCCTTTAGTACAAACAGTCCTTTGTTTTCAAAACAGTCCATTGTGACCATTGGCAAGTAGAACTGTAACACCAAGGTTTAACATTTGTGTCACTGGATGAGCTTCTGAAGTTTTACCAACTATTTGATACATGTAATGAAAGCTTTTGTTAAAATCAAGGTTAGTACAACTAGCTTTTTTCTGAATTACTGTGCACATTGTAGCCTTTTACATGTAGCAAATTTTGCTTAGGGAAATTTTGGGGTGCATTCATGCCTTTCCTGTTTTAAACTCACATTGTGTAGATTGACACTTCTGATCTGTCCAAGCTAGTGGAGTACACAGTTATCAAGATTGGACAGTAAGTACAAATGGTTTTAAAAAGCTGTCAACATTGGCAAAAGAGGCCAGGGAATTCTATTAAATAAATTTGATAGCAAAAAAAAAAAAGACAGTATGTATTTTTTAAAACTTATTCCTATCCATGGGGGTAATAGTATGATGATATAATTTTTTGGAGGCCATGATGATTTTCCATACAGGTTTTCCAGCTTCAGCTTGTACTTAAGGTGATTAAAAAATGGACCTGTATTCTATAAATAAGGCTCATGTAGCCTAATGGGATAAAGAACAAAACATTGTACAATTCTTGTTTTACAGCTGAGGAATACAAAGAATAAATTATAAGATGATCACCAGCATCCTTGATCAGGGTTTGGGGGTGATGACAGACCCGGCTCGTCTGCATGCTGAGTTGTGGGGCGACCATTTCTCCAAAGTCATATCCTGTTGGCTCCCACTCCTCATGTCTACCATTGTAGTTGGGCGGGATCTTCTAGGTACAGTATTATATATTTGCGTTGTGTCATGATCTTGTTGAAGGATAAGTCACTGTGACTGAATGATTATCGTATAATTGTGTATAGACAGATTTAAGATACTGTATTAGATAGATAGATTTATTAGATTTTGGCAAATAATTTTCAGAGGTGTACAGTTGTTATATGTATGTACAGTACATTATAATGTATTAATTGGGACAGTGATTTTTTTATGTGCAGGCTTACTTTGTTTCCCATTGTTTATTTCTTTCAGGATCCAGTATCCAGTGTTTCCCCTTGAGTCTTGTGAATGTGACAGTGCAGTCGGAGAATGAAACCTTTTGTAACATGACCAGCAGCAACGCATTTAGTGGTGTATCAGGTTATACCCGACAACTGTCTGAATTTGTAAACACTTACTGTGCAGGAGAGAATTCCTCAATGTTTAGCTATCATTTCTTTGCCATGATGTTGGTGGTTCAAGCAGGTGTTATGTATGCACCATTTTTGATTTGGAATGTAACTAAGGGTAGGGAGATCATAGCCATTGTGAGATTCATAACATATGACATGGAAGTGTTCTATGGCCGATTTAGGAAACCAAATACACAAGGCCAAGGTCAGGCTAATGGACAGAGGGTCGTGTATGGACAAGACGAGTTTGAAGAAGCAGAAAAGCAGTGGAGAGCAGACTGTACCATGTACATATGGTATGTTTTCAAGCAAGTAGTGTCCATAGTAATTTCAGTGTTATTCTTTGGATGCTACTGGTTCCAACCCATTTCTATATGTGGTATTCGTGATAAATTCTCATGTCCTGTGGAAGAGAAATTTTCTGTAACTTGCACAGTGCCTACAGCTACCGTACATAAATTTGTATGGGGAACAAACATGGTTCTGCTTGGGATGAATGTGTTGATTATATTGATTAATGTATTTGTACTTTATAAATGTGCTGAAGAGTACCCATTTGCTGAGATTGGGCCTGGGGCAGAACAAACCAATGATGGCCATGAAAATATGACTGAGGGCTCAGACAATAACACTGAAAATGTGGACCAAGCAGAGGCACAGCCACTTGCAGAGGCTCAGTGTCGTGTTTCTTGTGTGAAACGTTGGCCACATTTCAATGATAGTAGTTTGATGTATGCTTTTTTCAAAGCAAACATTGAATCTGTTGAGAAGTACCACCATGTGAAAAATCTTATCAAAGTGGCACCAAGGCGGCCTGTTACATAAGACCATATTATGATCATGAGAAATTAAAATGTCTCTTTAAAGAATAATTACAATGCCCAGTCAAGCTCTTTGATATACTTATGACAGGGGTCAGCAAGAACTGATCTCTATTTAGAGTAAGTTGTATTACTGACAAATGTTTTCAAGTTGATTTTGTATTTTCTTTTTAGGCCACAGCAAGTAAATTTTATGGATGACATCCAAGTGCGCATTAAATTTCGTCTGAAAAAAAAACAAGAAATTTTTTTGCCTTCTGACAGTGGTCAACATGCCGAAAATGGGCAAAGATGTCTGTTGCCATGCTGGAAGGTGGATGGCAGATAACTAGGAAGAGAGACAAGAAAAGGCTCTGATTTAATGTTTTGTTTCTTACTTTGATGCAGTGATATGTGATGCTGGCTGTGTATATGTGATGGTCCCACTGAATCAAAATCATTTGTACAATGACTGAGTCAAAATTTTACATTGTAGGAACCTTGTTTTTTTCGGCCCGCCTTGTTTTTTTTCGCCCGCTCGCATTAGATTTGGAGTCTGCGGAACATGTCATCCATAAAATTTACTTGCTGTGGCCTTATTATATATTATGTATTGCAAGCATAGGATAGTACTAGGGCTGATAGTACAGGTCCGGACCTGTACCTGTACCTGAACAATTTGACGCGGCAAAATACAGACACAACACAAAAGCAACAAAGGCCGCCAATATGGAGGGAAAGGAAAATGACTGACCTCTGACCTGATTTGAGTTTGTTGACCAATCACAACCCTGGATCAGCCACACTCTCGCGATGTCTCGTGAGACTGAGGATCTCAAATCAATCGACGGTGTTTACGTCTTTTCCAGTGCTAATTTTTCGTCTTTGTGGTAGGATTTACCTATCTTTAGTCATATACATGGTGTAAACTAGCTATTTCGGTATATACTCGTTACTTCATGATCCGGTATTTTGGACCTGTACCGAAACGATTTTTACGGTATTGGACCGGTACAGTGTACCGGTCCGCAGCCCTAGATAGTACACATGTATAGCAAATGAATACTAGTAGTCTAGCTGTAGGCTTGAATAACATTAACAGGTTGATATAAGCAATAAAAAAATGATGTGCTATATATATACAGTGGTTCAGTGTATGTTACAGCACACGCAATTGTAGCAAGAATCTGTCACTTTCTTTAGATGGACATACATAATGTATTATTCTATAATTTACTAATCTAAGAAATGAAGATTACTACTGTCACTTGAAGTAATGAAGATGCACACTATTCTATTATATTGTGCCATATCTCTCATGTTCAATAGAAAATTTCAAATGGTGCAATTCAACATCAAGTTTTTATTCAGTTTTTAATAGTAATACACAAGTTTAAAGCTTGTCTACATTCTCTGTTGCCATTTATTTTTAACAAGCTGGATGACAGACTTGAAAATTTACTGATGACATGCAGTGAATTTGGTATTTTATTATGTTATTAACTGTTTTCTATGTTTTAAAGATAAGACTCATAACGTTTCTTGCACAGCACAGTATGGGCAGTTTCTGAGTTAAGAAGATAAACTAGTCTTTCTTGTATGTTCATGCAGTCAGCTTGGGACATTTCACAGGGAATACATGTAGAAGGCAGACAGGATATACAGAACATAATGCAAATGTTTTTCTTTTAGTATTTTGGCATTGTGTTGCTTTGTAAAGAAGGCAGGAGGTATCCTGCTAGTGAAGTGTTACAATGTACAAAATGTAAGCTAAAACAGTGCACAAGGGAACGGCCAGATCAGAGTTTGAAGCAGGCAACCTCCAATAGGAAAAGGGAACACTGTTGTTTTTCTATACAGGAGAAATCACATATTCATTTTACTTGCAAATGGTTTCCAAAAGCACCAAAAGTTATTTCAAGTAAAAAGTCAGTGATGAGGTCACTGTATTTTCAATTGGAAAGTAAAAATAAATGAAAGGCATCTGAGTGATACATGTACCTACTTTGTGAGGATGCATACTCGTATACTGTGTGCTAGAAGACCTACGCAATATGGAAGGATGGAGGGAGAAATGGTTGAGGAAAAGGGTGGTGGGTTGAAAGCAGAAACAGTAGTGAGTGATTGATGTTTTCTCTATAGTTATTAACAGCATTTAATGCAATCAGGAAAGGGCAGAGTGACACGAGTTTGATGGTGGTACATTTCAGGGGATAGAGATAATTTAAAATGTCAGATGAGTCAGGAGTTAATTGACAAAAATGACCACTGTAGAACACGTTTACACATGGAGGGGGAGGGGAGAGTTTGGGTATGTCAGTGCAAAATGCTTGCCCACTCTCTTACTAGGAAGAGTCTTCATTCTATTGCAACTCACATATCAAATATCGTTTTCACTAGAAGTTTATCGTAAGCTCCTATTCATAATAGAAAATAGGGTTATAGTACATCCTTTAAAAAAACGTCAGAAACCTTAATGCGCTTCAGTACCAAGGACAGAAGCACTGCTATGTCTGCTAAGGTACAATGTATAGATTAAGGAGAAGTCGACATTAGGAGTACTAAAACTTGTCAACCTGGTAAAGCAAAAAGGCTGCGTGGTGTTGTACTGCTAGCTCCTAAAGAGCAAGGTGACATATAAGCAAGCAGAAGTCTAGGAAACGATGCCATTCTATGAAATGCAGAGCAATGAAACTGGAAGAAAACTCTGGAAAGGAGGAGTAGAAATGATGAAATGTATGTGTACTAGGTAAAATTGATACAGAATTGGCCTGTTACAGAATTCTGACACTTCTGTACCACCTGTAAAGTGAATAAAAGATAACCATCACGATAGTATCAAATCCCTCGTCACTTTGCTCTCTGCTCGGGATAAGATATGAGAGTTGTACTGGGGCCGCGAAAGGCCATTAGCGCCCAAACAGAGGCAAAATGACTGGGTCGTTGCGCGGGGATTCTTTTTTTTTTAAACTTGACATGCGTCTCCCCTACCGATTCCCCGGGATGCGCAATGGTTCGGTCCCCTTTATCCTACCCGCGACCACAGAGTGACACCAGATGGGGGGTGCGTGCTATCTTACCCTCCCTGCGCGCAAAGCAACTCGGGATA